>NC_134485.1:228977325-229277325 GCF_040206685.1 Ascaphus truei | reverse complement strand
CCTGAATATGGTTCTTCCATTAGTGCCCACTCTTAACACTCAAATGGAGGTACATATACTTATTTACTCTACGTAGATGTGGGACCTGTCCACTCCCACCTCCCGCCCTGGAGTTAGAATTGGAGGTGAAGATTACAAGAAGATCTGGACTCTGCATTTCAAAAACAACTCTGCAACTGTGAGAGCTTTATTTTCTAAATGCTCTGATAATTTGTACTCTTCCTTCCTCCAATACCTGTGAAGTCTCTAATCCTGCATCTCACTATGCCCTCCCTATTGCTTTCTCTGTTTACTGTTTCCTCACTCCTTTGTAAACATTTCTGTTGGTTCCAACTTCCCCACACCCCTCCTTTCCACATTTCTTCATCTGTCCTCACCTCCACCCATGTCTGTGCCCATACACTGTATAATTATTTATACACCTCTCTTCTTATAACTTCTTTACCCCTAAAAAAAAATCACCCACTCAAACTCCCTATTCACACCCTCTATCTACTCCTTCCTGCTGCTAGGGATATATCTCCTAATCCTGGATCCAGTCAAATGCACACCTGCTCTCACCCACACATCACTGCCACCTCTTCTGCTGCTAATGGTGTTAACCTATCTGATTTACTACTGACTAACCTTGAAACTAGCCTCACAAATCAAGCATCCCACTAGCCTGCACTCATGGCTATTGTCCCACACCCACTGTCACTCCTATCACCCAGTGTGGCCAAGCACTGCCATCTAAAGCAATTATTCCCTCACCTGCAGTCTCTGTAAGTCTCCCATCATACCACTTAGATTGTAAGATCTTTGGGGCAGGGTTTTACTTTCGTATTGTCTGATTTTGCTGCGCTTATTGTATTATTATAACTCCCTGTATTGTATTATTTGTGAAGCGCTGAGTACACTTTTGGCACTTTATAAATAAAGACATAATACATACATACAGTACAGTACATACATACATACATACATACTATGCCCCTACGGGAGTCATGGTGGGTCTTTATTACATAACCTGATACCTTTGATCTGTTTGGGAACTGCCACTTCCATACAGAGTGGTTAGAACTGAACCACTGACACCCGAGAGCCCTCTTTTCTGAGGCCCTCCATTCATTCTTTTGGAGATCCTTAATTAAAGTGTACTGTCCCTATCTTCAACACAATAAACAGGGGGTCAGGTCTGTGTTATTACATTATAAACATTACTTACTGTATCTACTCTCCCAAGACTCCTATCCGCTTGTGCTCCTGCAACCTAACCTTCTCAAACTTTTCCCACCACTTATATACTCTTTGTGATGTCATGATCCTATGACAACACAGGGTGCAGCCCGGTACACATTAACCATACTAGTAACCCTTTAGAGGGGGAGTTACATAAACAATTACTTTATATTAACCCTTTAGGTGCCAAAAGATTTAGCCACTACATCATAGGTCTGGTCTTCCAGGGGCCCCATGCGGTAGTGGCTACATCATGGCTTTAGAAGACTTCTCCTCTTCCATTTCCATGATAAGGCTGCAGCAAGGGTGCACGCTCGTTCTCAGCGCGATCAGATTCCTGAATCTGGGTGCACACGTCCAACGTGTGGTTACGTGCTCGCACGTGCATGTGAACACGTGCTTGCCCTGACGCTCTGCTTGGGGAGACATAGAAATTTGATTTTAGGCACGATGGCCCCTCCCTTCAGTAACATGCCGCTTGTCTTGCTCTTCTCTGCCTTTCTGCTCAGGTCAATTTATAGATTGCTCTCCCCCTGTCTGACTAATACTATAATGTGTTGATCAGATAGGGTTCTGTGCCTCTGGAGGGGTTTCCTTTGTAATACAATTTCCACTCATTGATTGAATAGGTGTTTAGTTCTCAATCCAGGTTATCTATATTAATCTTAAGCACTGATAAGATATGTTTATTATTATTATATTATTTTTGATATATATTAAATTTTTAACAATGAGTATATAAACTATTTATAATTTTTATAATAATCTTTTCTGATATGTATATGTTTTTATATTTTTTTCCTGCTCTTTATTGTATTTTTTTATTCTTTGCAAATTATACTTCTTTAATTATTGGTTAAATTGTTGGTGTTGTGTTGTTCCCACCACACACAGTGAGTTGTAAATGGTTATATATATCTAATGGTATATTTATTTGAGCTATGTGATAGGGTTTAGTTAATTCTATCTTAGATTAATTATAGATTTAGGTTCCAATTATAATGGTTTATGTTTTTTCATATTTGATGAATGTCAGATTGGAATCAGTAGGCTATCTTTCTGGCACTATTTAGTAGTGATAGAGTTTAAATTCATTTAATCAACTAGTTGGGTTATTCTTTATGTTTGATGTGAACAACAAGAATATTGATGAATTGTTGTGCAAATTTTAGAATGTTTTTATGTTTTTTTTTTTATGTTGTAAACCTCCGTTTTGAGGTGAATCAGTAATTTGCTTAAAGAATAGCTTTACATCACCCAGCCTATTTCATTGGCTGTTCCTGACCAATCAGACATCCCTTGACGAAGTCGCCTTTGCGTGACGAAACGCGTAGGGATGGTGATGTCATCGCGTTGTGGGTGTGTCTACACGGAGTCCTGGATGTCCCTGCGATTTTACTAGCTACATTTTCAAACGCTGGCAAATATCTTGTGCAATAGCAGTGGACTTGGAGGCACCGATTGACTCAGTCTCCTGGCGCCAATCTGTGACAGAGGTTGGTGGTGGCTACAAGCTGTGCAGTTAGACCTTGCCCACCTGGGACCCCCTCACCCCCGCAGATGACCACATGCAGAGATTTCTCTCCCACGTATGGTTGCTTTTTTTAATATTGTAAGTGCATTTCCTTTGGGCTGCAGTTTTTTAATAAATGTACTCTTTTGTTTAAACAGTTACGTGCAATGGAGCTTGCGCTTCTGTTTGTCTTTCGTTCTTAGATTCGTAGTGGTTGGCTATACCACTTTTATCTGAAGCTGCAAAGACGCTCCCTGGATCACCAATTTGATCTGTATCTCTCTGGATTTTTTCAAGTGGAACATTGATTTTGGACTTAGTTTTTTTCACTATCACATTATGGTTTGTAGATAAATTTAGTTTAAAGTGTGTTGATTCATATTAGGTTTTGTATTCATATATATATATATATATATATATATATATATATATATATATATATATATATATATATATATATATATATATATATATATATATATATATATATTGTCACTGTTATCCACCTGAGCGCTACATAATTTTGTGTTGTTTTTTTTTATATATATACATATATATATATATATATATATATATATATATATATATATATATATATATATATATATATATATATAAATATTATGAAATAGTCCAAAGATGTTAGGCAGCTTTCTGCCCCGTTTTAGGTCAGAAAGTGCAGGAATAGTTAAAAATGATCCATTCCACAGCTTCACATTAACTCAGGCTGGTGGATGGAAAATCCAGACCACAGATTACAATGTGTCTAGTTCTCCCTCACCTGCTCTCCTAATCACTAGCACAGGTATTTAGAGCAGAGAGGTTTGCATTTCACGCTCTCTTCTTGGAGCCTGGAGACTGGGGCTTTCGCTGCTCCCCTGCATCCAGTTCGGGGTGGATGGCCCCTTCAAGTAACACAGTACCAGAGGATTTGCCTGGACACTTCGGACCGAGTTCCCACCACGAACAGATAAGACAAACAATTTTTTATTGCTGTATCTAAAAGACTATGCTTTATCTAGTGACCCTAAATAAGAGGGCATTATTTTAAACTGGGGAACCACGTTAGTTGGCCAAGCAGCAGTTAGAGAGGCTGATGCTGCGGTGTAGTTAGATCCCTGAATGGGATAGGATTTTGTTTATTTGATTTGGTTTGGTTCTGAAAAGTGACACTGTGTGAAATGCTATAACACTGATATGAGTAAACCGCTGAAAGTTAATGTCTAAGTGCCTCCTGCCTACACATGTTAAAGCTGCAGTCCCTTATTTGGATGAAAATAAAGCAGGCAGAAGCCTGAGTTAAGCAACGTAATACTTTGCATGATCCTGTTTGTTGTATAATTAACCCTAGAAGGCTGTGTCGGGAAGAACCCAGACAGACGTCAGCGCTACAAAAGAGGGGCGTTTTTCACATGTGGTGGAGAATGCAGGTCGACACTAAAAGGTCTGTGGGTTTGCAAATAAATGCGGGGGTTTAGAATGGCCACCCAGCCGAAGTAAAAGTACAGATGCTGTGAGTGAAGTCTGTTCCACTGTGTATATCAGTTGTGCTTCCAGCATACAGAGAATGTGCGAAGTGTGGATGCAATAGCACCCTGAACCCAAACAGAAAACCAAAATGTTTTGCTGAAGAAAGTGAAAATTGCAGCTAGGAAGTTGTCCCTGCCGGGTTTCTAAAATGGCCGACATGAAATGTTTGTTTTGTAATGTACATAACCATGAAAAACAGTGTCCCTTCAGGCCATATGATGATGATTACGAGAACTCATATGTGGCCCCTGGAAGAGAGCTGTATCTACAGATGAATTTAGTATGCTGGGCCTGTCATGAAGTAGGTCACATGGAAGATGTGTGCCCCCAAATTTTCAAAGTAAAAACACATAAACCGGCGCCTACAAAAAAATTAGAAATTATAGCCTGACCGAATATAGTCCAATGCAGCTGGGATGAGATCCAAGGTAGTATCTTCAATGAAGTCTCATAGAACAACAAACAAACATTAAGGACGACAACATAGAAGAAAAAAAGAGAAAAAGATCATAGTGCAACTAAAAACAAAAAATCACTGATAAGGTATGTAAGAAATGATAGCAGTTTAATACAATGAATAAAAATAAATATAAAAAAAACAAACACTTGATTGTTTGGCAAGAGACACTTATAAAGCAATGGCATCCAGTGGGGATAAAATTGAAACCCTACTTACAGCAAGGCTGATAAATGTAAGCCCGTAGCACAATGTCACTATCCAAATCAGAAGCCTGGGAGCAAGATGTCACAGCTCAGCCTCCTGGAGCTCCACACCGCCGGAGAACGCCGCTGGCCACACACCCACGAGTCAGCAAGTGAGCAGGTAGTGAGACAGGCAACAGCCTGAGCCCAGTGCTGCCGGGGGACTCACCAATGCAATACACGCAGACCAGAAGGTCTCGCGATACTCGGGCACCTGACGAAGTGACTGACGTCACGAAATGCGTAGGGTGGACTTATTCTGGCAGAGACTTTGGCGTTCTCCCCCGATAGCCTGTTTATCCTTCTGTCCTTAGCCTCAGCTCTAAGAACTCCCCGGCACTTGCTCGTGATTTCCCCTGCCTCTGCCTCTAGTGGTGACGTCACCGAGTATCGCGCGACCTTCTGGTCTGCGTGTATTGCATCAGTGAGTCCCCCGGCAGCACTGGGCTCAGGCTGTTGCCTGTCTCACTACCTGCTCACTTGCTGACTCGTGGGTGTGTGGCCAGCGGCGTTCTCCGGCGGTGTGGAGCTCCAGGAGGCTGAGCTGTGACATCTTGCTCCCAGGCTTCTGATTTGGATAGTGACATTGTGCTACGGGCTTACATTTATCAGCCTTGCTGTAAGTAGGGTTTCAATTTTATCCCCACTGGATGCCATTGCTTTATAAGTGTCTCTTGCCCAACAATCAAGTGTTTGTTGTTTTTATATTTATTTTTATTCATTGTATTAAACTGCTATCATTTCTTACATACCTTATCAGTGATTTTTTGTTTTTAGTTGCACTATGATCTTTTTCTCTTTTTTTCTTCTATGTTGTCGTCCTTAATGTTTGTTTGTTGTTCTATGAGACTTCATTGAAGATACTACCTTGGATCTCATCCCAGCTGCATTGGACTATATTCGGTCAGGCTATAATTTCTAATTTTTTGTAGGCGCCGGTTTATGTGTTTTTACTGTGTTTATTGGTTTGTGTGACCTCATTTTTTTCTGGCAGCCTCCACTCTAATGTTAGAGTGTGAATTTATATGTATGTTAGTCACTTAATTGTCACTAATTATTAATATTTGCATTAGCGCTGTTCCCACTGCCCTTCCCCTTTACCCAAATTTTCAAAGACAAACAGCTGCAAAAGCAAGCAACGCCCTGTGAGTGCAAGCAAGATGTGGAAGCTACCAGTGAGTGTGTGCCCAGTACCACTGATATCTCTGGAGCTATTAAAGCAAAAAGAAAGAAGAAAAAGAAAACTGTTCCTCAAGTCACAGGGGAAGTGACCGAGCCACTTGAACCTGCGCTGTCAGGACATGCGTCAGAAAGGTGCCGAGATGTGCTGCAGACCGGAGTGACCGGCAGAATTGTCACGGGAATTGTGGCAAAGGAAAAGGAGGAGCAAAGGGAAGCTGAATCCTTGATCCAGGGTAAAGAGGCTTGGGTTTCTGCACTCCAAGCTGCCAGCCATGATTATGAAGTCCTGTGGCAGGGATTCATGAAGGAGCGAGAATCTAACAAGAAGGAGCGAGAAGCGAACGCAGAGTTACAGAGGTGTATACTCCCAGCTTTACAAGAGCACGAGGCTTTGAAGAAAACAGAGTCTCTCTTACGGAGTGAGCTGGAAGAGGTGACGACTAGTCTGGAAAAGGCCAACACCGTAATTGCCACCATGGATGAAAAACAGATTAAGTCTGACAAATCGATTGCTATCCTAAAACAGAAATACAGGAAAGCTCTGCAAGAGGTTCACGCGCTGAGCACAGAGGTGCAACACTTACGCCCGGAGGGCCACGGGCTGAACACAGAGCTGGGAATATTGAAAGAAACCCATGAGAATGCCCTGAGTAATTTAGAGACTGTAAAGAGAGAGAATGTAAGGCTGCGTCCATAGAAGGACAAGCAGCGCTGAGCCGTGTGGATGCTCTGCGCTGAGCCCCTGCATCCTCAATGAGGATGCCTTGAGAGGGGGCTCACGCAAGCGTCCGCAGGCGTGCTGAGGCTTTGGAATTTTCAGCCGACAGCCAAGCTGTTTTTCAGCGCGCTGTCGGCTGAAAACATCCAATCAGCCTGAAGCAGCGTCAACGTTACGGTGACGTCGGCGCCGTGACGTTGACGTCAGTGCGTCGCGGGCGATTGGCCAGCGACGTCACTGCCCTGCCTCCAACCACCTCCCCCCCGGCTCCCTTCGCTCACGCTGGCTCGCCTTCAGCAGGCGAGCCTCAGCGTCAGCGCGCCTCCGCTCTGCTGAACCCTGTATGGCCCCAGCCTAATTCTGACACAGAAAAATTCAGACTTGACTGACCAGATCAGTGAAGGTGATAAGAAGCTTCACCAAGCAGGAAAAGTGGAGAAGCAATTGATCCAGGGAAAATTAGAAATGCAGGAAGAGCTGCAGAAGGCTGAGCGCGAGATACAGTGCGCTGAAAGGGAGGAGGTGTCCGTCCGTCAGGTGGTCTGCCTGACATTGCGCTATGAAAGCGAGATGGCCGATATCCACAAGCAGCTGAACCACATGGCAAATGAGGGGGCCCGCCTGCTGCTGGAGATGGACAAGACCCGGGAGGAGCAGTTGCAGGTCAAGATTAGAGAAAATGAAACAGAGTTAAACCTTGCTCTGAAACAGATGACAGACATGAAGTCGCAACTCAACTCCAAAGAAGTTGAATTAGCAGCCGCACTGAGTGGAAAAAGAAATAAAGAAGGACAGCAACAAAGACGCTACCAGGACATGGGAGAAGCTGCTAAAGTGGTTCAGTCGGGCTTGCAATCCTACCTATTAACCAAGCAAGCTGTACATTCCTATACACGTAAAGTCAATGCCCTCACTGATGACAAAGAGGAAGGAGAAAGAATTGACTTTGCTTGTGCTGCTTTTATTCCAGAAACAGATAGGCACCCTCCTGAGAATATACTCCCTGATCTGGGATTCAAAAATCAAGATCCTCAATTTCATTTACGTTGTCCAGAAGATTATCAAACTAGTGAACACACCCAGGCCAACACAGAAGATGTTTTAGCCAAGTGGGTGGCAGTTCCTGAAAACACAAACTTGTTGACAGATCCTGATGACGTTGTTAATATTGACTACATTTGTACAGAGGCCTCCAAACCCAAAGGCCTGGTATTGGCCCCAAAAGGAAAATCAAAGATTGAAAAGAAAAAGCAACGAAGGTCAACACGGCGCCTGAATAGTTCCAGATCTCGCCACTCTGGACCACACTGTGGAGCCAAGGAGAATCCGGTCCGAGTGGCTCATCAGTGGCTGAAGAAACAGTCCAGTCATTTGCAGGATGCAAAAAAAATGTTTGAGGAACTAACCGTTTTTTTTTTTTTTTTTTACACGTGTGGACTATGTCACGGACACTTAACTATGCAAATAAGCTAGTGTAGTTATGCTATATTAGGCCTCTAGAATAAGCATTTTGTAACTATTGCAATGTTATATTGGTTCTCTGTGTTGAAAATGTAGCTAAACTACAAATTACTATACAGGGTTGATGGCCCTTTTGGTTGGTAAATATATAATGAGGCTCATATTCTAGAGTAAAAAAAAAAAAAAAAACCCAAGGAGGTAATAGAAACTGTCCGGTTTTGTGAGTATATTTATCATATCCTGGGTTATAAGAATTTGTGCTAGACATTTATTTTTCAAAATAGTTCCCTAATAGAGAGCAACAAAATAGGTTTGCAAAGTATAGTCTCTTATGACGAAACCTATTGTCCATAATTGCCGTAGAAAAAAGTTCATATTTGTTTCATGTGAATGCTTAATATTGTACTGGGGAGTTAGCTCAAGTATTTCAGGTAGGACGCTCACCCCAGTGAGGTCCATGGCTGCTCACCCCAGTAGGTGTGAGCTGGGGAATGGGATATGTGACATAGTCCAAAGATGTTAGGCAGCTTTCTGCCCCGTTTTAGGTCAGAAAGTGCAGGAATAGTTACAAATGATCCATTCCACAGCTTCACATTAACCACAAATTACAAAGTGTCTAGTTCTCCCTCACCTGCTCTCCTAATCACTAGCACAGGTATTTAGAGCAGAGAGGTTTGCATTTCACTCTCTCTTCTTGGAGCCTGGAGACTGGGGCTTTCGCTGCTCCCCTGCATCCAGTTCGGGGTGGACTGCCCCTTCAAGTAACACAGTACAAGAGGATTTGCCTGGACACTTGGCACGGTGTTCCCATCACGAACAGATAAAACAAACAAATTTTTATTGCTGTATCTAAAAGACTATGGTTTATTTAGTGACCCTAAATGAGAGTGCATTCTTTTAAACTGGGGAACCAGGTTAGTTGGCCCAGCAGCAGTTAGAGAGGCTGATGCTGCGGTGTAGTTAGATCCCTGAATGGGATAGGATTTTCTTTATTTGATTTGGTTTGGTTCTGAAAAGTGGCACTGTGAAATGCTGTAACACTGATATGAGTAAACCGCTGAAGGTTAATGTCTAAGTGACTCCTGCCTACACATGTTAAAGCTGCAGTCCCTTATTTGGATGAAAATAAAGCAGGAGAAGACTGTGTCGGGAAGAACCCAGACAGACGTCAGCGCTACAAAAGAGGGGCGTTTGTCACTATATATATATAATCAAAAAATAAATAGATGATACCGTTCTGTGGCTAACGAAATGCTTTTATTTGTGCGAGCTTTCGAGATACACTGATCTCTTCTTCCGGCGATGTTACAATGAATGAAGCAAGGATAACTTGAAAACAGTGTCTCTTGGAATGTTATCTGTGCTTGTCCTTCCCCCGGTGTGGATGTGTTTTATGGCTAGAGGTGTCAAAGGGTAACTGAAAGCAAGTGAAGAAAGAGTGTGTATGTGTATCAGTGTGAATAAAAATGAATGGAGAGCCCACAGTATAAACAGTGCTCTACACAAGGTGTGTGTGGAGTGAGAGGGATATAAATGGTGTGGGTGGGTGTGGAAATGTGAGAGTTTGTAGCACAACTAAAAGTGTGTGTGGATACTATGTGGTCCCTATTGGTGTATATGGATGGAGAAATAAGGAGTATTAGTATGTGTGAGAGACAGCTGTGTGTGCAAATCAGTCCAAATTTGGACCTCTGGCGAACAGGACCTCCTACAGTTCTATGACAACTTCAATACTTTCCACCCGACCATAAACCTCAAACTCACCCATTCCCCGGATGAAGTACATTTTCTAGACACCACCATTACTATAAAGAACAACCAAGTACAGACTTCTGTATACCGCAAACCTACAGACAGAGCCAGCTATTTGAGGGACAACAGCTTCCACCCGACACACACCAAACATGCAACCATCTACAGTCAAGCCATACGATACAACCGGATATGCTCCGACACAGCAGAAAGAGACCAGCGGATTAAAGCCTTGAGATCAGACTTTATAAACCGTGGATATAACCACAGAATTGTAGACCAGCAAATTCACAAAGCCACCAGAATACCAAGAAGTGATCTCCTTGAATATAAACAGAAGGAGGCAAGCGACAGGGTTCCTTTGGTGGTCACATATAACCCACACCTAGGAGCCCTACGCAAGATCGCCAGGAAACTACAACCCATCCTCCAGGAAGATACAAGACTGCAACAGGTCTTCCCTGAAGCACCCTTATTATCATACAGACAACCCCATAATCTCAAGAATATTATGGTGAGGAGTAAAGTATTCAGCAGTACAACTGAATGCGGGACAAAACCATGCCAGGACCCAAGATGCAAAACCTGCGCAATGCTCTACACAGCGGACACAATACAAATACCACACAAGAATCGGGAATACAAAATCAGAGGAGGGTTCACCTGTTCCTCCAGCAATGTCGTGTACCTCATCATGTGCATGAAATGCCCAGGGGGCTGCTACTACATAGGTGAGACAGGACAGGGGCTAAACAAGAGAATGAACCTGCATCGCCACAGCATCACACGCGGAACAAGAGACAGTCCTGTTGGCGAACATTTCTCTGACTCTGGCCATAAGATGAACGATCTGAGGGTTGCCATACTCAAAGGTAATCTTAAAACCCCGAAAGAGAGACGGTTGCTTGAATACAAATTTATGCAACTGTTCGAGACACTTAGCAGTGGCCTAAACAGAGATCGAAATTTTATGAGTCATTACTGACACTAGCGAACTCTCTTCCCATGAGCGCTAAAGGCCATGTCTGTACATACTGTGCTATATGTATGCACACCCAGCTGTCTCTCACACATACTAATACTCCTTATTTCTCCATCCATATACACCAGTAGGGGCCACATAGTATCCACACACACTTTTAGTTGTGCTACAAACTCTCACATTTCCACACCCACCCACACCATTTATATCCCTCTCACTCCACACACACCTTGTGTAGAGCACTGTTTATACTGTGGGCTCTCCATTCATTTTTATTCACACTGATACACATACACACTCTTTCTTCACTTGCTTTCAGTTACCCTTTGACACCTCTAGCCATAAAACACATCCACACCGGGGGAAGGACAAGCACAGATAACATTCCAAGAGACACTGTTTTCAAGTTATCCTTGCTTCATTCATTGTAACATCGCCGGAAGAAGAGATCAGTGTATCTCGAAAGCTCGCACAAATAAAAGCATTTCGTTAGCCACAGAACGGTATCATCTATTTATTTTTTGATTATTGAAGCTCGGCTAACACGGTACTGATACCTCTACATGTGTATATATATATATATATATATATATATATATATATATATCCTTACAGGGCAGAGCCTTTTCAGTAGACTTTTCTTTATTTATCTTATTACGGGACAAGCGCCAAACATAACTACGATACATGTGAGTGCCATGCCAACATTGACTATATATATATATATATATATATATATATATATATATATATATATATATATATATATATATATATATTATATATATATATTCATGTAGAGGTATCAGTACCGTGTTAGCCGAGCTTCAATAATCAAAAAATAAATAGATGATACCGTTCTGTGGCTAACGAAATGCTTTTATTTGTGCGAGCTTTCGAGATACACTGATCTCTTCTTCCGGCGATGTTACAATGAATGAAGCAAGGATTACTTAAAAACAGTGTCTCTTGGAATGTTATCTGTGCTGGTCCTTCCCCCGGTGTGGATGAGATTTATGGCTGGAGTTGTCAAAGGGTAACTGAAAGCAAGTGAAGAAAGAGTGTGTATGTGTATCAGTGTGAATCAGTATCTCCATTCATTTTTATTCACACTGATACACATACACACTCTTTCTTCACTTGCTTTCAGTTACCCTTTGACACCTCCAGCCATAAATCTCATCCACACCGGTGGAAGGACCAGCACAGATAACATTCCAAGAGACACTCTTTTTAAGTAATCCTTGCTTCATTCATTGTAACATCGCCAGAAGAAGAGATCAGTGTATCTCGAAAGCTCGCACAAATAAAAGCATTTCGTTAGCCACAGAACGGTATCATCTATTTATTTTTTGATTATATATATATATATATATATATATATATATATATGTATCTGTGGAGTACTATTGGGTTTGTATACTATATGGTTTGGGTTTTTAGTATTCCTATGTATTTAGAAACGTTAACATCCTGCCATCTTATGAAATATTTGACTCTGCTATTCTACGAGTTATTGCACATCATTATCTGCTTCACTACACAGGGACCTGCCAATGATTCCACACTAATAACTTACAGGTACAGACAGCAAATGCAATATCTGTGTTGCATTGCTCTGCCACTTGTTGTAGGTCCCTTTTGCACCAAAGAGTTTCAACACTGAAAAATATTTTTACAGAATCTACTCGCATTGCAATTTGTTTTACTGTACCAATCTGAATGTAAATAACTTCTTATATAATTCATGTTCAGAGGACTAAAAAATCATGCAACCAATATACAATAAATGAAAATACTGATAAAATGCAGAGATACAGGTGCCAACATGCACAGTGATAAAAGGAATTGGGGGTCTCATTACCCAGTTTCTCTTGCCCTGAATACAGGCATACCCCGCTTTAAGGACACTCACTTTAAGTACACTCGCGAGTAAGTACATATCGCCCAATAGTCAAATGGCAGCTCACGCATGCGCCTGTCAGCACGTCCTGAACAGCAAAGTTGAACTCCCTACCTGTTCCGAAGCTGTGCGCAAGCGGGGAGACTATTGAGCCTGTTACAAATGCGTTATTTACATCACTTAGGCACGTATATGATGATTGCAGTACAGTACATGCATCGTAAGTGGGAAAAGGGGAGTGTTTCACTTTAAGTACATTTACACTTTACATACATGCTCCGGTCCCATTGCGTACGTTAATGCGGGGTATGCCTGTAAGTGTTTTCTGGCATCAGTTCCTGAGAGAAGTGGTTAACAAAAGGTTAATATTGTGCAGACATATTCTGAACCTGTGAATGGCTTCTCAATTTTTTTTAGTTAGCCTACAGTTGTAGGGCAGAATGAAACAAAAAGATTGTCTGTTCTTGCTGCCCTCCAGCTTACAGCAATGAAGTTGTTGAAGAGTCCGTATTTGGGACACTATATACACCACCCCAAACACACCTTTATACAACACTTAGAGGACACGTGCACAAAAAGAAGCGCTTGAGATACCTGGAAGATAAGTGTATATAGTTATGCAACGTATATTTAAATTAGCATACTGTATCTTCCAGGTGTCTTACTCTCATTAAAGGGAACACCTCTTTTGCATATCTTTAGCACTAATGGCCATTATAGTTAACTCAAGGACCATTAAGGCAGAAGACAGCACTTAATACAGCATAAGGGAGCTTTGAAGATACCCTTAGCACTAGTTAAGTCAACATTAGACCTCTGTGGATCTGAGCCATAGAACCAAAACAACTTTTTCCAAGCAGTGGAAAACAAATGGCAGTATAAGATCAGCAGAAGCAGCCAGTAATTAGTGCCTTTTGAGATTTGTTTTGAATTACTTGATGTCTGAAAACAGATGCGGCAGCTGATGCCTTTGAACTTTACCAGTTCTCCCTTTGTCAGTGTAACTTTACATTAACATTAAAGACATGACACTCTTTGCCTCCAAAACTAACCTTTCCCCTCTTGAGGGCAAAATAATAAAAAAAAATACTTGCTTCCCTTATTTATATTCTTCTACCAACTGTAAATGTCATCTAAATAGATGTTTTAAATCCACAAGTCTAATTGGAAAAATCACAAAACAAATATCTTTCTGTAAATGTACCAAATGTGAGAGCCAATATGCTGCAATTCAATCCATTAGAGAATGTATTTATTCTTCATTATTCATCAAATGTATGTGCGTACGGATAAGAAGGCAAAAAAATGTGGGAGAAAAAATTAATGTATACTTTCAATAAAAAAGAGCTTATGATATATATGTTTTTTTAATTAAATTATCAACATTATAATAAAATATTGCTTTATACACCTTAGTTGCTGTTTATTGCCTGCTCTTTTTAAGTTCAGTGGCTAAAAATTGTAAAAAATTAACAGTTGGTCATTCAATGGGGAGGAAAATAGTTATGTTAAAATATCTTCCGATCCTGTACTTCCCACTTCCCTGTCCCTTCTGTCTTTAAATACTTTGCTACTAAGTAATGTCTTAATAGCAAATAATTGCAACTACTATAGCATCCCACACTAATTTATTTAAAAAAATTCTCCTGTTGCCCTTTTAAGTTATTTTTTTTATTTTAGAAACTGATGTTTTGTTGAGGAGATATGAACAGTTATAATATAAGGTGTCTGGTAGGTCAAAATGGATGTATCCCCAGAACCCAATATAGTCTAAGGTTATTGTGGTTACCTCAGACACTAGACAAAACAAAACATTTTCACCGTATTTTATTTTTAAAGAGACAGTCTAAGGCTTGTTCTATAGTATGTGAGAACGCTCGTGCACATGACACACACTTTTTGTGTGTATGGTGGTCTGTGCTGCCGGGAGAGACAGTTTTGCAGTGGTCTGTGTGTTTGTATATGTGTGTATGTGTATGTATGTGTAATTTAATATATATTTTTAAAATGTAAAGAAAAAAGACACATTGGTAAGAATAAAATATTTATTAACATTGTGCACATATATATACATACATACATACATACATACATACATATATTACAGCGGCGGTACCGGCGCGATACTTACTTTTTAAATCTTCTCGCTATCGCCCGGCTCTATGCTCACTGCCGTGCGAGTGTGCGGCTCTAGCATACAATGGCTGGCTAACCAACAATGGCTGGCTAACCAACGCAAGCGCGTCCACTTTATTAGGAGCATAAGGTGCCGATCGATTCGTTTTCCAGTGATCAAAGAGCAAAAATAATTTGCAAGACTTTCAAGTTTGTGATAATTTGTTGACAATATTCCCAGCAGTTTGAGCTGTAAACTGTAACAATAGATAATGTTACTTTAGTAATACAAGAATACATTGTAGCTGCTGAGTTATAAAGACTGACGGATTGCTTGATACTGAAAGGCAGCCACTTAGTGAACCCTGGGAAGCGGGATCTTTGCTCATCGATCACGGGAGAATGAATCGATTGGCAGTTAGGTAATTAGTTTTCATTAAAGGTAATCAAAGGCTTCATAATAAAAAAAAATGTATATTTTATTTAATGCCACATAATGCGACATAAATCAGCCCATAAGGCTGCGGCCAGGCAGAGAGCGCTGGCGCTCTTGCGTGGTGACGTCACGCTCCCTGCTCGGCCGGGAGATTTGTGGCCGGCTAGGTGCGCGCACAGTGGGGGCGATTTGGGGGGCACAGCCATGATGTCACGGGGCTGGTCCGCCCTCATTGGGTGAACCACTCATGTAATGCGCTTGCGGATGACAAATTAAAATTTGCTTGATCTACAAGCAGTTAAGCGCCGAGCAGGCTAAGGCGCTTGATCATGCTGGCCCCACACTTTGCCTCAATGTGTTTCATAGCTGCCAGCGTGAGCGCGCCCGCCCACTCAGCGCCACCCTGGCCGAGGCCTAAGATGTACTTTATATAGATTAAAAAAATCTATATCGGTAACTGGAAAGCTAAAAGACCAGCAAGCGTGGAAGTGCTCCACAGGATTTCTGGCGTGCCGACCCAGGAAGTGCAGGAGGGAAGGCAGGGGGGCGTGCTACCGCAGTCACTTGTATTTTGGTTGCAGCCGGTGAGGGAGCACTAGGCCAACTGTTCCAGGCCTCTTTCTCTGCTAGGCTAACTTTCAGCACTCCATCCCACCCCCACCCCACCCGCATCCCACCCCCACACTCAGCAAGCCAATTTTTTTAATCTACATTATGCAAAAATGTTTAATATACCATAATATATATTTTTAAAATGTAAAGAAAAAAGACACATTGGTAAGAATAAAATATTTATTAACATTGTGCACATATATATACATACATACATACATACATACATACATACATACATATATTACAGCGGCGATACCGGCGCGATACTTACTTTTTAAATCTTCCCCGCTATCGCCCGGCTCTACGCTCACTGCCGTGCGAGTGTGCGGCCCTAGCATACAATGGCTGGCTAACCACAGCCAACTATAACTGCCGCGCGCATGCACGGCGCTGCAAGCGCGTCCACTATATGACGGGCCTAAGGTGCCGATCGATTCGTTTTCCAGTGATCAAAGAGCAAAGATCATTTGCAAGACTGTCCAGTTTGTGATAATTTGTTGACAATATTCCCAGCAGTTTGAGCTGTAAACTGTAACAATAGATAATGTTACTTTAGTAATACAAGAATACATTGTAGCTGCTGAGTTATAAAGACTGGCGGATTGCTTGATACTGAAAGGCAGCCACTTAGTGAACCCTGGGAAGCGGGATCTTTGCTCATCGATCACGGGAGAACGAATCGATTGGCAGCTTAGGTAATTAGTTTTCATTAAAGGTAATCAAAGGCTTCATAATAAAAAAAAATGTATATTTTTTTTAATGCCACTTGGATTGCCTCTTAAGAGTTCAATCATTTTGTTTTACCACAAAGGAAGGATATTGCTTTAAAGAGCAGTAAATACTCAGGGGCATGATGTTAATGTGTCACCCCCTCCCCCTCTACACACACACACACACACACACACACACACACACACACACACACACACACACACACACACACACACACACACACACACACACACACACACACACACACACACACACACACACACACACACACACACACACACACACACACACACACACACACACACCTGTAGCAAACATCTCTTAAAAATAAAACTTCCTTTTCATTGATATGCATGTTAAAAAACGAGATAACAAAATGAGCCATAGCAAAAATAAAAGACTTTAAATGTAAACCCTGGTAGTGAGAGTACATCAAACCAATGGAAATCACATTTTTATATAATGAGTAATAGGGGTCCCATAGGGAGAATATGGAGGATACTGGAATAGGCAGAATAAAGAATGGAGCATACAATTAAAGAAGCCATTGTTCCCACTCTCATATCCACAGCCAGGGTTCTCATATCCACAGCCAGGTGTCTCTATATCAAAGTACAGCCACACATATGAGGGGATAGAGTCTTACCCTAACCTCCTCTCTGTATCCAAAAGGATATGCCCCTATTTTAGTCTGTCAAGAGATACTATATAATAATGTAGTTAAAGTGTCAACTCTCATGGATAGCATGAACAGTTCAGTGTGCTCATCTTCAGAAGCGACATAAATCAGCCCATAAGGCTGCGGCCCGGCAGAGAGCGCTGGCGCTCTTGCGTGGTGACGTCACGCTCCCTGCTCGGCCGGGAGATTTGTGGCCGGCTAGGTGCGCGCACAGTGGGGGCGATTTGGGGGGCACAGCCATGATGTCACGGGGCTGGTCCGCCCTCATTGGGTGAACCGCTCATATAACGCGCTTGCGGATGACAAATTAAAATTTGCTTTATCTACAAGCAGTTAAGCGCCGAGCAGGCTAAGGCGCTTGATCATGCTGGCCCCACACTTTGCCTCAATGTGTTTCATAGCTGCCAGCGTGAGCGCGCCCGCCCACTCAGCGCCACCCTGGCCGAGGCCTAAGATGTACTTTATATAGATTAAAAAAATCTATATAGGTAACTGGAAAGCTAAAAGACCAGCAAGCGTGGAAGTGCTCCACAGGCTTTCTGGCGTGCCGACCCAGGAAGTGCAGGAGGGAAGGCAGGGGGGCATGCTACCGCAGTCACTTGTATTTTGGTTGCAGCAGGTGGGGGAGCACTAGGCCAACTGTTCCAGGCCTCTTTCTCTGCTAGGCTAACTTCCAGCACTCCATCCCACCCCCACCCCACCCGCATCCCACCCCCAACCCACCCGCATCCCACCCCCACACTCAGCAAGCCAATTTTTTTAAAATACATTATGCAAAAATGTTTAATATACCATATTTCCCTGATATCTCAGGTGCGTTTTGTCCATGTACTGTGTAGTCTCTCTATCCTATATTTCAGGGTCTGGATGGGAGTAATGCCACCTTCAGGTAATACATACATCACGCCATGTTATTTGAAGCTGACGCAAGGTTGTGCTAAATTAAAATGGTGCCTATGCTAATGCGTTAAACAACGCCTGTTATTTTTGCATATAATTAGCTTTGTGGTTATACAGTACGTTGACCTCCAAAAAATAATGGCAGTTACTAATTTTTAGAACGGGCCATTTTGAGCCCAGAGATACTGTAACCCAGTGGATCTGGGTCTTTATCATTACACATACTAAGCACATTTTTGTATGTTTGAAATTAATTTTTTGCTTAGAAATTTGAAACCACAATTATAATTTTTTAAATAATATGTTTGTTAAATACTGTAGGCCTTTAGATGATGGACATTTTTGTTTTGTTTCACACACATTAGTAATTGATAAGTATTTTTAAATATTTTAAAGTTGACTTGTAAACATGTTAAGATGACACATTGGGGCCGATTCACTAAGCTCCGTTAAGTGGCTTTAAGAGCGCAAAGTACCCTTTAAGCCTGATAAGGCTGCAATGAGATTCACTATGCAGTGATAACTGGGCTTTATCGCTCTTAAAAGGGCTTTTTCAGCCCTCGGCGCAAAATGCGCACGATCAGGCTATTGCGCTGCTTTTGTGCAAGTACAGGAGATTCACTAAGTGAATCGGCCTTAAAAAACGTGCCTAACAAACGTGCCAGCTAAAGGCAGGCGCAAAAGGAGCTGGACTTAGAAAATATTTCTTTGTTTACCTTTAAGCAGGCACACCATCAATACAACAGGCCCACAGATGTCCCGCGGCTGACCCCGCGGGGGTCTCCGGGGGATCCCCATGGGACTACGGGGGTCCCCGCAGGCATCCAGGGGTCCCCGCGGCCGTCCGCGGGCCTGCGGTACCAATGGTGTGCCCCAAAAAATAAACAATTCTATAAAAAAATACCCACGTCCCCTAACACATACACTACAGTAATGGGCAAAATTACTATTATCCACATATGGATAATATTGCATTTGCCCATTAAATATACATTAATCACAATAAATACAATAAAATCATTTTGTACTCACCCTTGTCCGGCACCCACGATGAAGGCCATCCTCATCTTCCTCACCATCCATACATTGGGGTGCTGAAAAATATACACAAGAAAAAAAGAGCCAAACTAATGTCCCCTAATCCCTTAATGACCTTAACCGCTACAGTAATTAAGGGATTAATGTATATTTAATGGGCAAATGCATTATTATCCATATGTGGATAATAGTAATTTTGCCCATTACTGTAGTGTGTATGTGTTAGGGGGCGGTTGGATGTGTGTTGTATATAGCTATGTTTATTGGGGGAAATTGTCCCCAATAAACATGCTATTATGCCTTAACCCCTTCATTGCCTTAGCGGATAGACGCTAAGGTAATGAAGCTGCTTTAATGTATTTTTATTAATAGTGTGCTGGAGCAGGGGGTCCCCTGAGCTGAACCACATTGATTTGTGGCTCAGGGACCCCTTGCTTCCCGAGTTACAGGCCCCGGTAAGGGATATCGGATGCGAGTGTCGCCGCGATCTTTATAGAGCCCACGTTGCGTCTTGGACGCTATAAAAATGGCGCCGACACTGGCACCGATGCCCCATACTGGGACCTGTAACTCGGGAAGCAGGGGGTCCCTGAGCCATTAATCAATGTGGTTCAGCTCAGGGGACCCCCTGCTCCCGCACACTATTATTAAAATGTACTTTAATGCAGCTTCATTACCGTAGCGGCTATCCGCTACGGTAATGAACTATTATTTATTGGTATTGGTGTTTTAATACTAGTGTAGATGTGCAGGGGGTCTCCTGAGTTGAACCGCATTGGTTTCAGGTCCGGGAGCCCCCTACTTCAGGAGATATAGGCCCCGTTATGGGGTGCCGGTATCCCCTGCTCTCGCGTCACGTGACCGGGACATTTACATTCTGCAGGGGATACCGGCACCCCATAATGGGGCCTGTATCTCCTGAAGTAGGGGGTCCCTACTCATGTACACTAATATTAAAAATCATATTTGTACAGCACGATCTCCTGTAAGAGCCGTGCATTGAGACGCAGCGTCTCCATGCAGATCTTACAGGCTGCTTTGTTTATAATAGCACGATAACTATCTAACTTTAAGCACGCTATCAGGGGGGGAAGAAGGTGATCGCGCGATATGGCCCTTTTGGGCAAGGCAGGCCAAAAACGCACCAAACAGCCTTAGTGAATAGCGCTTATGGCTTCCCCCTTTTTTGCCCGAGCGATGTAACCCATTTCAGCGCTAATTAACGTAGCTTAGTGAATCGGCCCCAGTGTATGGGTTTGATTTCCACCCTTTTATGTAATATCAGTGTATATCAGGTATGAATTTGCACAGTTAAAGCCTGCTCTCTCCTCTCTATTTATATTTATTGGCCTAAAAAAGAAAATCCTTCTTGATTTTCAATACAACCAAATGTTGACTTGAAGTATGATTTACATATGTTTAAGGAGAACAATTACATACTTAATTTATTATTTTACATTTAGTTTTGTTAATTAATGGTTATTGCACCTTTACATTAAATGTCTCCTTCCCATTTATGCATACATAATGTACACTAAATAAAAATACACTCAATCTCAGGGTCACATATTTTAATATAAGAGGCAATTATCATAGCAGCAAGGACTGTACACAGTAGTTGAGAAAATGCAAATGTTATGGTTTCTAACACTTTTTCAAAGATCATATTACAATTAAATAGAAAATGATTTTGTTTGCAAGGAAAAATATGAACAAAATATTTCATAAAATCACATACTTAAAAAAAGAACAACTTTGCAAATTTCTTGTAAACTCTCACAATTCCATAAACATTCTTTCTCCTCTGTCACTATTCTCTATCTCCCTCAGTCCCTTACCTCCATCACTGTCATTTCTCAATCAGACTGCTTCTGCTACAGTACTTACTTCAAATCCTAAAAGCAGCTGCTGGCACCTTGTGACTGGGAAACAGCACTGCGGAACTACTCGGCCTGTGGGGCTAGATGAAATAAAGGGAGTCCTGCAGTCACATTCACCTCTGCGCGTTGGATCTGCCCTCACAGTCAGCCTAAGCTGAAAGGTCACAACGGCTTAGCATTTGGGCTGATATAAATAGCAACGTTTCTGATGACATGCTGACATAAAAAGGTTCAATTCAAATAATTTGAGTCAGACAATCACATTGACCTGCAGTTTAAACAGCGTTAATATGAAGTGATCCCAGGAGGACATTATCTGAAATGTTCAAGAAATTAGAAGTTGGAAGTTATATATTGTAGGAGGCAGGATTATGTAATAAAGCACACACACAATGGAGTCTTCCTTTCTATAATGTATATTTACGTTTTATTAATATTTTTCATCTTAGATCTAACATATTATAAGTGTATGATGAAATCTTTTCCCCATTTTTCGAAAATCCGATTTGCCATTTTTTCATCCCTCATCAAAGTCTCAGCTGTACTCGGGTTTCACACGTACCAGAATACAGAAACACATTTTTAAGATGCGGTCAGTGGTGTAATGGCGTGGGGTTTACTTTGGGATAGTTCTTGATAGATCACAGTTCAAGACAAAATGCATTTGTCCAATTGAAAAAAATTACAATGTAGATTCTGTAACTAATATGAATCAGATGTAATGTTACCAACTTTCAAATGAGAAGATTTGTGTTCATCTAATATCTAAGATTGTGATGGTGAGTGACTAAGGTTGGGCTTATAGTGACAGCGGCGTCGCGATGGCGCGACAGATTGGTCGAAATCGCTGGAAGTCATCTCTATTTGATTTTCCAGCAACCGTCGCCTGACCTTCGCGTCGCCGTCGCCGTCGCCGTCACTATAAGCGTAGTCTTAGGTACTACTCTTTTTGACATGCTCTCTCTATCTCACATTTGGTAGCCAATAAAATGTACAAAATAAGTTTACTAACATGCCTAACTATACCCTGGAGTGGGCCTACTTGCTAAAACTGTTCATGGTTCAAGGGGGGAGATTTTTATTGGTAATAGAAATTATTAGAAACTGTAATTTTTTTCCATAAAGGTTTAATTTATTTTTTTACAAGACCACATAATGTGCATAACAGTACTTTTGTTTCTACACGCTTTCCAACATAATGGAGAACAAGTTCTGCAGTCTGTATAGAGGGAGGGAGATACTACCTGTGTAGAATTTATTTTATTATTCTCTCTAATTGCCCAAAAAAAGGAAGATCTTGCAAACAAATCAGGAATATCCCTTTCCAAGAGTCTCACAAATGGTTACTTTGCTTCCTTATCCTTTGGAAATAAAGAACAATGAAGTGCAGATATAGTTGCTTTATTGTAACAAGAATGGTTTTTTTTTGTGGCTGGTCTTGTTACTTGTAGATATTCCAAAAATATTCTGGTAAAGAAAATTATACTGTTCATGAAAATAACTGAAGTATTTAATAATATTATATTCAAAAAGATCATTCACTTTGTTAATATTGGTGTTTTATATCTGAAAAGTTTTTATCAAATATTGCAGTCAGTCCACAAAAAATGAATGATTCTTTTCACCTTGAGAACACATAATCCGTTTCCTCAAAATATGGTGCATCAAGCTACCATTCTGATTCTATGAAAAGACCTGTGAGATTTCAAACAAACGATGAAGACTGATATTTTGGGTCAACGTCATTGCATTATAACCTAAAACAAATCTACACTTCTCTAGGACCAACAGGGTTACTAGATCTTTGCACTAAATTATAAACAAGTTAATCATATTTGATGGTTTGATAAGAAACATTTATCTCACATTAGAACATAAAATACCATAGCATTATATAGAGAAGCTGTATGCCAACATAACTATAAATCAAACTTAAAAACAAAGAACTGTATGTATAAAAATAAAGGTGGTGTAATTTCTGGAGCAAATACATTGCATCAGATGTATCAAAGAAAATGTACCCTTGCAATCCAATGTTTTTCTTTTATACAGTATAACTGGAGCAATGTGTCTGCCCCGAATTGCACCACTTTTGCCTTGATACATAACCTGCACATATTGGAGGCCCGATTATTCTGTCATTAACACCAATAAACCCCTCTCAGAAGTTTTGAATATTGTTCTGTTATCGTGTCTCAGGAGGCCATGAGTCAGATAATCCGTAGGGCAAAACTGAGACAAAAGCAGCATTGCATGAACTAAAGTAAAATATCCCATCAAAAGAAATTGTGATGTTCCTTTTAGATACACCCAATGTAATTTTTACTAGTGAGATAGAAATATCAATGACAAAAAAGTGTAATGCTCATTTGCTGGCTTAAATATTTAGAAACTGACGAAACTAGACACTTGAACTGTAATATGCAATGATAATGTTTGAAGTCTTGCAAGAAAAATCCTTTTAGTTAAGAGGTGCGCAAACAGGGAGGTGCTGAACCGAGTCCCCCGCTTACAGAGGTCCAGCGCTCTTCCCCACAACATTTAAATTGTTTGTCGGGGAGAGAGCATGGCCTCTGTAACTAACTCCTTACCCTCTCTCCAGCTTCTCCTCCTGCATCTTCTGTCATGATAACGTGAGGTCACATGACGCGCGACATCGCATTGCCATGACATTGCAACATCATATGACTGCGACATCGCAGAGATGAGGAGATGCCGGAGAGATCTCTCTGTGGGCTTCAGAGACCCCACTGCTTCAATCCTAGGCAGGGGGTGGGGAGATACAGTGCAAGGTGTTTAGCCACTTTAACTAAATCATAGCCTGTGATATATATATATATATATATATATATATATATATATATATATATATATATATATATGTGTGTGTGCTGGGTGATAATGGGGAAAGGCGGGGTTGCAGACCTGCCTAAGACATGCAGATGAGCATACAGTTGTATTTACATTTGCATATTTGCTTTGCTGTGGAGGGTTTTTTTCACTTTTTTTTACTCACCATAACTTAACTCAGTATTATGGTTGGCCCATCCTTTAGCTTCTTTGCATACCCAGTTAATCAACCCCACACTGATGAGACCCATTAAGGTCGAAACAGCTGTTTGTGGGTGGTTTTCTGGGTATGCCCCTTAACCCTGGCTGTGCTCAAAGCTGTGACCATGCAGCAAGCTTAAGCCTATAGGGAACCATGTTAAAAATGGTTTTTGAAGCAAAAAGTGGCGGGGTTGCAGACCTGCCTAAGACATGCAGATGAGCATACAGTTATATATATATATATATATATATATATATATATATATATATATATATATATATATATATATATATATATATATATATATATATATAACACACAAAAGGAGAAGTTGCTCAACACATAATATATAAGGTTAACTCAAGCCCTTTAATAAAACTAACTATAAGGGTAAAATAAAATAAAATATATACCCCAATTAAAGTCAGTATATAAATTAAATAGGACCTGATGGTGCTAGGGGATAGTGAAAACTATATAAGACACACAGATGAAAAGAACACTCTAAATTACACCTAAACTAATCTATAAGATAAAGATGGTTAAAAAGAAACAGATGCTCCGCCAATTCAGAAAAAATGAACAAGATTTTATTGATTAAACAACAAGACACACTAACTTAAAAACATAAAAATACTAAAGACAGCCTATGAAAATATATATGTATCAAAAATATAAAGAGAGGACTACTAATCAAACAATATCAGTATTACAAAAAGAAAAAAAAAAACTAAAATGTGTCTAAATAAAGTTTAAATAATGACAACAAAGTAGTTTAGTCTAACATAATAGGCAATACAAAATATATTCCCACTGACATATGCATGAAAGAATAATAAATCATTGCGTTGGAAAAAGTATATAGTCAATGACCCAGTATATAGCCAGGAAAAATTAGTATGTATACCAAAAACAGAGGGGAAAAGAAGAGATAAAGCAACCAGGGAAAAATAATATAACAATAATAATAGTTATACCCTGAACAGCATTTCCCCAAAATGAAATCAATGAGAACTGATGCAGCAAATAAAGAAAAATATGACTAATAAAGACATATTAGCAAACAGAGTCATACATATTGAAAACACCACAAAGCGCAGCACTGCAAGGACATGTAATGCCCAAACAGTAAGAAGGGTAATACTCAGCTGCAGCTAGATTGTGTAGAGTTTGTGTCCATATTGATTGTACAGGATGTGTTTCCAAAGTCTGCTTATAACAGGAACAAAAAATAAAGTCCAAAATGCTGCATCAGATCCATCATAAGTCCCTCAGAATAGAAGATTACATAAAGGCTGTAGTAAAGTAAACACTCAACATGTTTCACCCGTCAGTGGGCTTCTTCCTGGAGTGGTATAATTTTAAGTTATGGTGGGTGAAAAAGGCAACACGAAACCTCCACCGTATTGCATACAGCAAATTAAAAGATCACTTGTGAGCACATTCACATGTCTTAGGCAGGTCTGCAACCCTGCCTTTCACCATTATCCCCAGCAAACAGTGCTTTCACTGCAGCAAGCGATTCTGGGAACTGACATGCAAATGAGCACACAATGTGTCACCTTTTGTCTGCAAATCTATTGTTACATGGAGCCCATATAAGCTAATGCTCACTGTTAACACAGCTTTAAAAGCACAGCATGGGAATCAGATGCAAAGCTAGAGAAACCATTCACAGACATGTTTCAACCCTAATGGGTATCATCAGTATCATCTGATTCCCATGCTGTGCTTTAAAAGCTGTGTCAACAGCGAGCATTAGCTTTGTCTTTATGCCAAACTGTTTTGTTTTTTTTTAAATATATATTGGCGCACGCAGAAGCACCAACTTGATATTGTTCTCTTTCTGTTTACTGACAAAATTATTCATAGCGACGTTTTATACTGTAGGTAGCCCCAATAGTATAATGTCGAGATACTCACTTGACCAGGTGCTTGTTTTATATCTGTTTTTTCAGGTTTTAGGGGAAATGTAAATGTGATGAAAAAATCATAAAATCATGTAATGCGGAGCAATTTTTTGCTTACTGTTTAATTATTTGTGTAATTTATAATCTATTTAGCAAAAATAATGCTAAAATAGTATTAATTATAAAAATAATAATACAAAATTAATTCTAAAAATAATAATACAAATTAAATTGTAAATGGTGCCAACAAGGAACAAAGGCCTGTCTTATAGATTTTATTTCATCATATTCCTCATCATCGCTGTTAGTATTTTCATGACCTAATATAAGATCATCCCTACAGGAAGGAAATGAAAAATGTTCCTTTTTCCGTTTGACGGTATTCATCAAACATGCTTGAGTTAATTTTAATGAATTCTTGCTTCTGAACATTTTTACTAGTAGCCTCATGTGTACAAGGCTGTGAGTGGTACTAAATATTATTTCATGGTAGACACAGGAGCGTGGACAACTTAAAACAGCAAAACCTCTTCCACTACATGTTTTTTTTTTTAGGATTGAAGCAGGGGGACTCCGGAGCCAAACTGTGTAAATGTCAGCTCCTCGGACCCCCCTATTTCCAGAGATACAAACCTCTGCAGGGGAGTCAGTATCTCTGCAGCCAGGGAACTTGTATACCTAATGAAATGGTGGCGTTTAAATGTCTCGCGTCATGTGGGCCAATAGGAAGCAGTCATGTCATCCCTTGTAGCTTCTTGTTGAGTATTTGTAACCTAAGTGTTATATTTCATGTTTCTTTTCTTGCTTGTTGCTGATTGGCTCTAATACTGCTTTTTAAAGTACTGGTGCTAATAGCAGGAGACACAGCAGTTTCAGCAGGAGACTCTGAAGAACAATGAGGTACATGGTGTGACATTTGAAATGACATCTTGCAACTAGGAGTTCTTTGCAGGTGTTTACATATGTGCCTGGTGGAAGGTAAGAAGACAGTTTGGCTTAAATCAGCATTCAAAATCCTATACAGTGTGTTTTGAAAAAATCATTTGTGTAGTATTAGATCAGATTAATTGCATTCTCTCCCTCCCACCCCACCCCCCCACACACACGCACTTCATTCCATTTTTAATGAGTTTAAATATATTAAACTTACAGTCAAAATTCTATGTGTTTTTTTTTTTTTACATAAGTTGTGCAATATAGTATAGATAGCAAAATGACTGATTTAAATATCCTGGAAGCACTTGGGTCCCCATTAGTTATGAACACAGCCAAGGTATCTAGAAATAGAAGCGTCTTTTTGTATTTTTTAAATTTTATTATTCTGCCCTTTGGATTACAGCAGAAGACTGCTTAGAAAATGTGGGCCTCAATGTTTTCTTCATTGAACCAAAAGGAAAGTATCTCATATTTAAGAGTGGTCTTTTTTTATTGGTGTTTTGCCTTTAGTTGAAAAATATTATTGTTTTGGACTTGGTTTTTTAATAGTCTTAAACAAAATGTAATTATGGAAAATAATGAAAAAAATATATATAATACCATAAAAATAAGTAGAAAAGTAAAATAATATAACTATATAATGAAATAAAAAAAATATGCTGAGAAACACCACACATTTTCAAGTTCACTGGTGCCTGTAAGCAACAAAGAAGGCCTACTCTTTATAATATATATTTTGAAAATGTCACTTGAAAAATGGTACAAGCCATGATCAAATATAGAAAAAAAATGTAATATCTTAAATTCCTAGTGCTGTAACTATTCTTGGAATAGGTCAACAGCCGCAATGGAACTTCTCCCTGGGTTCAGTCACATATTCATAAAGAGTGTGAGTCCGGAAGACATCAGCACAGCATCCAAAAACGTGAACAAATCAGTCTAATGTCAACAGCACTAGTTTAGCATAGACTTACATTTATTGTAGCACAGATGGCATATACAGGAAAGGGATAAGCAACGTTTTGGGCTGCAATAGCTTGAGAATTGGATATTGCCGCACAAAACTTGGCTAATCCCTGTCCTGTATATGAGTTATGTGCTACAATAAATGTGTTTTGCTATTTTATTGCTAACTTACAGTAGGGCTGTCGACATTGTCAGATCCAGCACTAGGAATCAAACAAACCAAATGAGTCCTCTACAAGGGGCGCTGCAGAAGGAGTGCGCTGCAGCTTTCAGTGTTTTACCAAAAGGCACGGTAGCTGGCTGCTTGAACCACGTCCCCCCATCCGCTTGCTTGCTTGCTGGGTTGAAGTGCTGGCCCCTATGCGACGCACAGATTTCAGCAGTGCGGCTGCCAGCCCCACGAGCCCTCCGCTCCCCCTCCCCTGTCTCTGTCACTCTGTGTGTGTGTCTCTCTCTGTGTTTCTCCCTCCATTGTCTCCCTCCCCCCCTGCCCTCCATTGTCTCCCTTCCCCCCTGCCCTCCATTGTCTCCCTTCCCCCCTGCCCTCCAGTGTCTCCCTCCCCCCCTGCCCTCCAGTGTCTCCCTCCCCCCCTGCCCTCCATTGTCTCCCTCCCTCCTTCTATTCTCTCTCTGCTCATCCGATGCTGTCTCTCTCTCTCCCCATTCTGTGTCTGCATCTCTCTAGTGTAGATAAATGTATGCTACTGTCTGCTAGTTTAAAAAAAAAAAAATCTGCACATTTAATATAGTGTGTTTTTTCCCCAAATTTTTTTTTCATTAAATCAAGGGTGCATCTTAGAATCGAGTAAATAGGGTAATACGGTAAAAAACATTACAATGCAATCTGTTTATTTTAATATTTTCAACAACAGACAAAGATACCCAATGCTACAGCCAATGTGACAAAAGGTCTGAGGGGTGGGTAACTGATCGGGTGGGTGACCCCAATTAACAGGGCCTCACTGAACACATGGAAGAGGCAATTTTATGGGTGGCTGCATTGTTGAACATGTTATTAAGGTTCAAAGTTATAATATTACTTTGGTGTGTCTTTTGAGGTTCAATAAGCATCAAAAAGGGTGCATGCCAGTTGTGACATACTTTGCCCAATTATCAGGGTGATTGTGACTATGGGCTGTAGCATCTGTAAGGCTGCGTCCCCGCTAGCGCTGAGCGGGCGGCTCTTGCGGCAGAGACTTACATATATATATATATATACACAAGTCCCCGCTCACGTGGTGCACTCGGCGCTCGTGCACAGGAACACACGTCACCCGCGATCGACGCTTAACTAAAAAAAACTATACTTACCCGTACGATCAACTACCCGCAATGCCCCACCCCCCTCCCCCGCACACGCGTACAAGCAGGACACCTGTTTGGTGCGCTCTCCAAGCAATAGCGCGCTCAGCACTAGCTGGGACTTAGCCTTAGGTTGCTAAAAATCTGTGTCTTTCATTATGACTACAATATTTAATAGTGCATTGCTTGTTAAGGGTGCTTACCAACAAGTTAGCATACTGCACACAAGTATAAAGCAATTATTAAGGTGCACTTCAAATGGGCTTAAATCCCCTCTCCTTGCAGAAAAGCTTCAAAGAAACATAACAGTGCTCTTCAGAACTAACATTACCTGACCCATACTTCCCACCCTTCCAAGGCTTAAAACTGAACACATCAAGAAAAAAGCAGCAGCCGTGGGGATCACGGGCAGGGGGGGGGAGGGGATCATCTCACCTCAGGAGGCAGCAAGGGAGAGCAGCAAGGGAGAGCAGCAAGGGAGAGCAGCAAGGGAGAGCAGCAAGGGAGAGCAGCAAGGGAGAGCAGCAAGGGAGAGCAACGAGGGAGCAACGAGGGATCAACGAGGCAGCAACGAGGCAAATGGAGGGAAATCTGCAGGCACAGTGCCAGACTGCTAGAGCGGGCGCGAGAGCATGCACATGTACGGATGAGGGAGGGAAGTAGAGCCGTAGAGCCATATACTGAGCCAGGAAAGTTGTCGCCCGGGCAGCAGTGAGTTTGGGCGGCTCGGTGGAACCCCTGGGACTGTTCCACGGAACCCCAGGGTTCCGCAGAGCCCCGGTTGGGAATCACTGCTCTTAGCACTAGGCCAGAACACATTGTTGCAGTACATAAAAGAGTGTAATGGAGTTGGGGGGTGTATTATTTTAACATATTATGTAAAATGTCTCTCTTGGGCCATGTCTCTCAGTGCTGGCGACGGTGACGGCGACGCGACCAATGACGTCAGCCGTCGCCACCCGCGAAAGTTATAATTAGATTTTCTTCGACTGTCGCCAGCGACGTCACGAAAGGGGGCGGGCCACGGTCTCTGATTGGTTTAGAGACAGTCACAGGTGGCGACTGTCTCTAAAAAATCAAATGTATTTGATTTGGAGCGACGTCGCATCGCTGTCGCAAGGCACTATAAGCGCAACCTAAGTCTCTCAATAGGCTACCACTACAAGACGCATTGTGGTTTAATTATCAAAGTAACAAAAAATGACTATTGTGGCCACTTACCCACGAGAAGCAAGTGCTATGCATAAAATCACACTATCACTAATGTATGTAAATTAGTGTTACCATACGTCCGTATTTTCCCGGACAGGTCCGGCATTTTAACTTAAAGTCAAAGTAAATAACTAAAAATGTCTGAGATTTCGACCTTGCATGGCAGCCGGTGTTCATTGCTTGCGCATGCGTGGTTGGCTTTTATTTGCGCATGCGCAGTTGGTTTTCGCCACTCGTGCATGCATGGACAAAATCCGACCGCATGAGCGATGAGCGCCAACTGTGCATGCGCGACAACGGGGTGTTCAGGCTGGATGTTGTCTTTTTTGAGTGGTGTATTGTGGTAACTTTATGTAAATTCACAACACTAGTATACATTTTGTCTAGAAGCCCTTAATACTTAAAGTATTACAATTTTAGTAACAAAAAAAAAATCAAACTTTAGTTCATAATGTCGAATTATTTATTCACAAATCGATAAAATTGTACCTGTTTCTTACAACAACAAAATCCAACAATCTGAAGCTGAGCCTTTTTATGCATTTTTATTTGTATTTTGCTATTATCCTTAACTGTGTTCTGAAGCCAAGCTCGGAGATTGACACGAAGGGGGTTATCTACTAAAGTCCCACGGCTGCAAAACGGTGGCAAAGTCTGTGCAAAAAATTTGCACTAGATTAATAAAAAAAAAAAAACCCACACTTTTTTCTTTGAAAGTGCTTTTTTTTTACACTGGTTTTGCCGTTATTTTTCAGAAGGGAGACTTCAGTAAATAGATCCCATGAGCTGAATTCTCGCACTACATGACTTGGAGTCTGTATTGAAAGAAGAAATTTTCGGTGTTCAGATTTTGAACTTGCGAACTCACGCATCCTTATTCATTATTTTAGCATTCTCAGGGCCAGATGCACTAAGCTAAGTTAAATCAGGACAAATAACATCAGGTTACCTAAATAGTAAACGGACGTTATTTTCCCTGAGTTTAATGGGTATCCAATAACCTAATTATATGCCATTATTTAACTCGATAGCATAAGGTTACCATTAAGTTAATTTAACAGTACATTGTGTTAGCTTCAAATAACTCTGTAATTCATGTCTAAACCGGGAGTGAGGGAAGAGAGGGAGAAATTGAGGGGGATAGAGACCTATTTTAGTATAGTACCAAGTGCTATATTTATCCCCTCAAACCTGAGATACTGTACATATTACTGTACATACAGTACTAATAGTAGTCATTAAATTATACTTTGCAAATTCTATTAGGATACAGTATATCCCAGGTGAGCTCCTTTTTATTTATTTATTTATAAAATATTTTACCAGGAAGTAATACATTGAGAGTTACCTCTCGTTTTCAAGTATGTCCTGGGCACAGAGTTAAGACTAATAAGTCCCTTAGGTCCTGAAACGCGTCAGAGTGTTTTGTACTCCCTATGACCACCCAATAAATCGTTTTTAATCCTGAACTGGTTTGCAGCCCCCATTGCTTGCGTTGCAGTGCTCCGCCATCGGACCTTACGGGACCACACACTGTCTACTTATGCTACTGGCGTGACGCACGCGTTCATCAAAGACTGAGCAGCTGTTCAACTGAGGCTCCAACAAGGACTGCATATTATGGTATGTACTTTGGTTTTACTGGGGATTTATACAGTACCTTTATGGTATATATAGAGATCTGTGTCATTCCTCCAGCATAACTAGTACACCTTCCTGCTTATATTACAATAGTGAGTCTCATACAGCTTTCATTTATGCTCAAGTGTCTGGATGGATTTACCACTGCTGTGATCAAATATACATTTATATATATGTACCTAGGATAGCTGAGCCGTGAACACTGGGATTATATCCCATACTAATAGCATATTAAGACAAATAATACATGTTTACAAATACAGTTACATAATGAGCAGGGTATACATTATATACAAGACATTGCATGCACAGTTAAAGATAATTTGTATTATGGGCGTATGAAACAGTTACAGACCACATTTTCTTTTTTTCTCTCTCTACTCTCCCTCTCCCTCTCCCTCTCTCCCTCCACTAATGGCTGGGAAAAAAAATGACCATACATTATTTATGGAGTAACACTGTGTTAACATTAAGTTATTTGCTTCAGAGCATAGGCGCTATGATTAACCTTACGTTAATTTAAATTAACGTTGGGCTATTTAACCTAAAGGAGTTTTGTGCATCTGGGCCTTAGAGACATCGCTAGAGCATGTACCTGACTTACGTATTCTGTCTGCGTCTTACAATTTTTAATCTATCAGATTCTACTGCCCAACATGCTTACTGAAGTGAATTCCAACACACGGCAACGAGCCTGAGGCCTGACAGCACATCCTCCTAACTACATTCTTCAACAGAGTCTGATAAATAAGAAAATCATTAAGATACAATGAAAAGAGTGATGGTTTAATCAATAACCAAATATTGTTCTTCATTACAGTTTAATATGTACGCTTACTGAGTAACATATTTTAATTCAAACACATTTGTTGAAGTCAATAACACTGTCTCAGAAAAAGAATACATCAGTGCAAGAAATATAGTCTTCTGAGGATAGCCGCTTCGTTTCTTTAGCACCTTTATAGCAATAACTTGTCATGTGCGAGTTATTGTGAGAGACAGTGCATTGCAAGCTCCTTTGGCACTCATCTGTCATTTTTTTTATACTACCTGAACCTGGGGATCCACCTGGTCCCTTGCACCCCTGGATACATAGTAGATGAAGTTGAAAAAAGATATATGTATTTTAGTTAAACCTAGACAACACATCATATATTTGTACCAGTATATAGAGTTTATTGATCCAGAGGAAGGCAAACAAAAAAATGCAGTGAAACATTATCCAGTGATGTCTCATATGGGAGCCATCCCTTAAGGTTGGAGGAAAGGCGATTTCACCAGCAACAACGGAAAGGGATCTTTACAGTAAAGCCAGATACAATGTGGAATTCATTACCCATGGAGATTGAAGGCAGATACAATAGATATCTTCAAAAAAAGGTTTTACATCATTTAAGAAAGGAAAGGAATACAGGGATTTACTACAGTAAATAAGTAAACATGGGAAGGATCTTAATCAAGGTAGAAATCTGATTGCCAATATTGGAGTCAGGAAGAAATTTATTTTTCCCCTTTACGAGACACCATTGGATAATGTTTCACTGTTTTTTTTTTAATATATATGAATGAGGACTTCAGACTTGGATGCTTTATTTAATTATTTCAACTTTAACAGTTTTTTTTTAATTTTTGGCATGTGTTCCTGATTAGAATTTTTGTCTCCCCTGTATTCCTCTGTCATTGTCCTTGTCATGGCCCTGAGTATATCCATTGGTCTTTATTGTGTAATATTCCTTTGTTTATTATTATTATTTCCTGGTATCTTTCCATCATTTCCTACCTTTCCCCTTTTCCCGTTATCCGGCTGTACTTCCCTTTGTCTTTGTCCCACTGTATGCTGCCTCTCATCCCCTCCTTCCCTTTCCCTCCTTGCCTACACACCCATGGTTTTCATATACTGTTTGTATTTATTATATAGCACCTTGGTGTTTACACATTTCTTTGTGCCCCTTCAGGATGCATTAGTATTTTTGGTATTTCCTGTTCACTCATGTGTGCCGTCTTCCCTTAAGCTGTGCGTTTTGGCTGATCCATCACTGTGCCAGTTGCTCTGGCTATTACGTGCTCACTTCTGTCCCTGCACGCATGCGCAATGGTCTCCCTCTTGCGCTCCGTGCTTTAGACTATCAGCGCACACATGCGCAGTGACCTCTTCTTTGAGGAATCGCCATGACTACACTAGATGCTCAGTTTCGGTCCCTGCATGCATGCGCAATGGTTTCCCTCTCGCGTTCCGTGTTCTAGTCCAACAGCGCACACATGCGCAATGGCCTCTCCTTCGTGGAATCGCCATAACTACACTAGACGCTTTGTCTTGGCGTTTGGGGCTATACCTAACCAGCAGTCTTTTACACATACTCTCTCACGCCCGATTTTGTAAACAAACGCATGCGCATTAGTCTCTGCCTTGAGGGTTCCCTTAATAGACGCTCCGTGTCTTGTTGGTTGCATAGCGATGACGTCATTTAGCTCATTTTTGTTATAGTTGTTTGCAACTGATCCTAGAGAGGAGGGGCAGGCTGCTGGCCTATCACTGCTTGCATTTGGTGTGGGTGTGGGTATTTAATGGTGGTTTTTGTCACTTAGGGGTGAGCACTCCCTTGAGAAAGGTCCTGTTTAAGGACCGAAACGTCGGTTGTATGTGCCTATTTTGAATACATCATTTTTTGCTACCTATTCTGAGTGCTGTCTCGTTTCTTGCTGTGTGGTCTTGGACTCCTGGTCTGCCTGGTAAGGAATCTCTATTTTTATATATATATATATATATATATAACACATATCCCCCCCCCCACCCCCTTCTTGGAGATTTCACTGCGACATGGTGTGGTGCATACTTGCTGGCTCACAGTAGACCTGAGTCTCCTGCGGTGTTGTGGAGGAGGTCAGGACAAGTTTCTGGGGTAATAACTGATTCATACTCACATTGACAGCGCCTCCATCTATTGCAGGCCCCAGGGCTATGGGGAACAATCTCTGCAGGAGAACTTCTTTACCCTTCCACTATGTAAGGGATCTGGGAACGCCTCGCTCCAAGAGGGTTTCCCCCTTACCCGCCGCCGCTCTGCACTCTGCAGATCTTCTTCCAGCAGCACGGGCTTCTCTCCCACAGGAAAGACCCCTGCGCCCATTACCACACGCCCGTGCACAAGCCAGGAGGGGAAGTGCGCACCGCTCTCAAGCTGCACGGCCTAGCAATCCCCTGTCTAGCTGATTCCCTATACCCTGACCTATCCCATGGTTCGTTGTTGGTCGCTCCTCCGTCCCACCCCTTGCCCTCATTGGACTCTGTTTTTTTACAAATATTCTGCTCAGCCGCTCCTCCTTTGGCTGAGCATAGTTTCATGGTTATCCTGTGTTTCCTTCTCTGCCTCACCTTGTGTCTTGTGCTTTAAATCTCTCGTTGTCTTCTCTCCTGTGTACCGACCCGGCTTGCCTCTCACCACTCGCTCCTCTCCAACCCTCGACCTCGGCTCTCAGACTCTGACCATTCTCCTGGCTCCAACCCCTGACCACGGCTCTCGGACACTGACCATCCTCCTGGATCCTACCCCTGACCATGGCTCTGGGACACTGACCATTCTCCTGGCTCCGCTCCACGACCCGGCAAGTACTTTATAACCTTCCTACTCTAATCCCGACCCAGCACTCCAGACTATCCGCCTACTAGGCCTGTTCCCACGGTCGTGGGTGCGTGGTGTCTTATCTTACCACCTCAGTACTGGGGTCTGGCCTTGTTCATGGTGAGCACAGCGTTACACCCTGATAGATTGCAGTCTCAGGCAAGAAGGTAGAGTAAAACACTGGAATGCTTTATTAACACTCTGCAGATCTTACAGCTTCACGACAGCAGCCAATTCTTAGGGCCTTCAACCTCAGGATATACCCTGGACCTTCACTCCAAGCCAACGGCACCTGAAGCAGTCCTAGCTCTTCCCTAACTCCCTGGTGAAGTAAGAGGTATAGTCTCCCACTCAACTCCCCTAGGGGAGGGAATACAACTGACAGAGCCCTGCACAGTTATTGGGGTAGACCAGCCTCTCTCAAGGGTAGAGGCAACTGAGTAACTTTGGTAGTGCAGACCCTTAAGTACAAGAAAAGCAGGAACCAGGTCTGAATCCCTGATTGGACACGCAGGTCTTGTTGCACCGCCTCTCCTGGAAATCACTGAAGCTGCTGGAGTGGGGAGAACCCAGGATTAGTCATGGCAGGCCTACTCTTACCAGGGCTTACTGCCAGGAGAAGGGCAGACTTGTAGCCAGAAACCAGTCCTGGCTATATATACAGTTATGTCCGGAAATAATTGGAAACTCATACAAGTTTGTTATTTCGACTGTGTACCAAAATAAATTCATGTTACAGTTAAATAATTAACATGGGCTTAAAGTGCAGTCTTTCCGCTTTAATTTGAGGGTATTCACATCCAAATTGGAGGAAGGGTTTAGGAATTACATATCTTTAATATGTAGCCCCCTCTTTTTCAAGGGACCAAAATTAATTGGACAATTGACTCAAAAGCTGTTTCATGGACCAGTGTGGGCTATTCCTTTGCTATTCCATCATGAATTAAGCAGGTAAAAGGTCTGGAGTTGATTCCAGGTGTGGCATTCACATATGGAAGTTGTTGCTGTGAACCCACTACATGCGGTCAAAGGAGCTCTCAATGCAAGTGAAACAGGGCATCCTTAGGCTGCAAAAAAAATCAAATCCATCAAAGATATAGCAGGAAAATTAGGAGTGGCCAAATCAACAGTTTGGTACATTCTGAGAAAAAAAGAACTCACTGGTGAGATTTGCAACACAAACAAGCCTGGACGTCCACGGAGACAACAGTGGTGGATGATCATAGGATCCTTGCATGGTAATGAAAAACCCCTTAACAACATCCATCCAAGTGAAGAACACTCTCCAGGAGGTAGGCATATCATTATCCAAGTCTACCATAAAGAGAAAACTTCACGAGAGCAAATACAGAGGGTTCACCACAAGGTGCAAACCATTCATAAGCCTCAAGAATAGAAAGGCCAGATTAGACTTTGCCAAACAATATCTAAAAAAAGCCAGCCCAGTTCTGGAACAGCATTCTTTGGACAGATGAAATTAAGATCAACCTGTACCAGAATGATGGGAAGAAAAAAGTATGGAGAAGGCTTGGAACGGCTCATGATCCAAAGCATACCTCATCATATGTAAAACACGGTGGAGGCAGTGTGATGGCATTAGCATGCATGGCTTAGAATGGCACTGGGTTACTAGTGTTTATTGATGATGTGACAGAAGACAGAAGCAGCCGGATGAATTCTGAGGTGTATAGGGATATATTGTCTGCTCAAATTCAGCGAAGTTGATTGGACGGCGCTTCACTTTACAGATGGAAATGACCCAAAACATACTGTGAAAGCAAACCAGGAGTTTTTTAAGGCAAAGAAGTGGAATATTATGCAATGGCCGAGTCAATCACCTGATCTCATCCCGATTGAGCATGCATTTCACTTACTGAAGACAAAACTTAAGGAAGGAAGACCCACGAACAAACAACAACTGAAGACAGCTGCAGTAAAGGCCTGGCAAAGCATCACAATGGAGGAAACCCAGCGTTTGGTCCATGCGTTCCAGACTTCAAGCAGTCATTGCCTGCAAAGGATTCTCGACAAAGTGTTAAAAATGAACATTTTATATAGGATTGTGTTAATTTGTCCAAATACATTTGAGCCTCTGAAAAAAAGGGGACTGTGTTTGAAAATGGTTGCAATTCCTAAACATTTCATACGATAGTTTTGTTCAACCCCTTGAATTAAAGCTGAAAGTCTGCACTTTTATTGCATCTCAGTTGTTTCATTTCTGTGACGGTTCAGGGGATTCCTTCCCCTTCTTGTATCCCTGATGTCACCCTTTCTGTCCCTTCCCCTGCCAGCCTCCCTTCTTTTACCCACACCTGTCCCTCTCCGGCAGCCTCTGACGCCGTTCCTTTACCACGGCGCGCGCCCTGCAAGACTCGCGCAGCCGCGCGGTCCCGAGCCCCTGCTGCGACGTTTCCCACTCTCAGGCCCCCTCGATATCTGCTCCCATTCCCTCCCCTCCGGTGGCTGTTCCCTCCATTCCTCCATTCCCCTCCGCAGGTGTTCCCACGGTCCAGCGCTCCGCGCGACTCGTGACGCAGCCTATGCGCACGCACTCTCAGATTACAGAGGGCGCGCGCACACGCTCCTCTTCAAGGGCTTTTCAGTCTCCTGACTCCTCCTCCCATGCCCTGCAAGTGATCTCTCTGACTGGTTCCCCTGTCTCCTCCTCTTCTCCTCCTCACCTATCCCTGCTGTCTCCCATTTCACCCTCTGCTCCTCCTCTCTCTCCTATTGGTGTTCCCTCCTTTATAACCCCTGTCTGTCCTTTCTATCGTTGCTCTGCATAGCTTCTGTTATCCCTGTGTGTGCAGTCCTATGCTTTGCTCTCTCTGTGTTCCAGCCTGTTCCTGCTCCTGCGTATCTCTGGATTTCCCTGGTTTGACCCCTGCTCGTCCTGGACTCCTCTGCTCTCTGTTGCCCTTGAACCCTGCTTACGAACGCTACCTTGCTGACCTCTGTAACCCCTGTACTTGGCTTACGAACTTGACTACTCTGATTTCTGCATCCCTGAACTCTGGCCCACGGACACCACTATTCTTACGCTATACCACCAAGGCATTGCAAGTATTACTAACTATCTTCCAACAGGCCCAGCAACGCCATACCACACTCTGGGCTTGCCCTCACTGCTGTGGGTGTGTGGTAATACTGTTCCCACCTCAGTATTGGGGTCTTGCCAGGTCTGCGGGCATACAGGCTTGTCAATTTCAAATCCATTGTGGTGACGTACAGAGCCAAAATTATGAAAATTGTGTCAGTGTCCAATTATTTCCGGACCTAACAATAGGTATATACTGTATATATATTATCTGGCGTCTAAATTTAACATAGGTTGAACTCGGTGGACATATGTATTTTTTCAACCTCATCTAGTCTATTTGCAAACAAATGTAGTTGTTAAACATTAAAAGTAATATTTTAATAATTAGATTTCTTCTTGATCGCGCCATATTGGGATTCTGTTTTATCCAGTAATGTTGAGTAACTTCGATCCGCAGATATAACAAGATACAATATTCTGTTTTTTCAAAGATATCTTCTCTGCTTTGATCTTTTTCCAACCATCCAGAAACACAGGAAAAGAAGATGAGGAGCGCAAATAAAATCCAAGTGTATGTAGAAATAGAGAGACACATATTGTGTCAGTCGTCGTCACAAGGATGTTTGAAGATACACACAGGAGTTGGTTACTCCAAACAACCGCACTGCTAATACCACTCATGGAACATGTGAGTGAGTTACTTATTTCTTTAATAATTTCACTTTTATATGAAGCGTTATTGTACTATATGTGTCTGTCTATTTCTACATACACCTGGATTTATTTGCGCCCCTGATCTTCTGTTCCTGTCAATCATTTACGGTCTTAGATCGAGTGCATTTCCTGAGCAGCAGTATTTCCAGAGGACTGTATAAATGTAATATTCCTATTGCACTAGTGTGTTCACATGGTTTATTCTTAAATTGTATGTGGGCTCAATTTTCTTTGCTTCCATACAAAAACACAACCTCACCAAGTCTGATGTATCGCTGCGAGAAAACCAACATATATTAAAATCACACACACACACATCTTTTCATTGCTATCACTTCTATTATGGGCCCTTTTATTGTTAAAAAATAAATGTGACGCGACATAACTTAGAATGACCATCAACGTTCAGGTCACTAATCTCTCTGTCCACAAGTCTTGTGCATCAGGCATGCTCATAATTAACAAAAAAACAAACAAAGCGCACAACACTCATCGTGAAAAATGTAATAAACTATGTTTATATGTAAGGTGTTTCAAGGTTATGCGTACATCAAGGTAGATTAATCAAGCATAGAGCCACAGAGTGCAGTTGCAGTCTGCAACCAGGAACCACCAGAGCTTCACTCTCCTTTCCACCTACAGGTAGGTGAAATGCCAGATAATTGATGACTCTGCCACAGTCTCAATGTCCTGTAAATAGCGTCAATGCGCTTAGTGGATCCTGGGGAGTGGTTGTCCTTTGCTCGCAAGTAGTACACAGGTTCCTCTGCAGACCTCACTGTGTTTCCCGATCAGTTAGGCAGCGTGACGGCGTGGTCCCGCGGGCCCTTCTGTGACGTCAGGAAAGAAGTGGCCTGTTGAGCTACGAAACGCCGCGTAGGAGAGATACCATTCAACCTATATATTTTTATTATTCATGTTCCAAGGTGTATTTTATTGTTGTCAAACGGTTTGCTGAACACCGAGTTGATTTCCTCTTCTGCGCATGTGCCGCGCTGTTGCCTGCCTCTGTGGTTGCCAAGTGAGGTCTGAATCATTACTGGCAGACGCTGTTACTCAAAGCAGAGTGGGCGCTCTGACGTCACAGAAAGGCATGCGGGACCACGCCGTCACGCTGCCTGACTGATCGGGAAACACAGTGAGGTCTGCAGAGGAACCTGTGTACTACTTGCGAGCAAAGGACAACCACTCCCCAGGATCCACTAAGCGCATTGACGCTATTTACAGGACATTGAGCTTATGGCAGAGTCATCAATTATCTGGCATTTCACCTACCTGTAGGTGGAAAGGAGAGTGAAGCTCTGGTGGTTCCTGGTTGCAGACGCTGGTAACTGCCACTCTGTGGCACTATGCTTGATTAATCTACCTTGATGTACGCATAACATTGAAACACCTTATATATAAACATAGTTTATTACATTTTTCACGATGAGTGTTGTGTGCTTTGTTTGTTTTTTTGTTACTAGATTCTAGGGTCTTGGGCTACCCTTTACACAGCAGCAGACGCTCATCTACATTGGTATATATTTATTTACCTTTTCCACATGGTGGGGTGTGTTTTTTTGATTTAAATTGACATCACAATTAACACTTTGTATTAAGTATATATTTTAGTGCGCACTTATTTGTTTTTTCTATATGCTCATAATTAGCAGTCTTAGGAGTGTTATTAGGTAACATTTTGCAAGGCCTTTTATAAATGCCACAACCATCGCTCAACTAACCATTTCTTGGTACAGCTACTTAACCCCACAATCCCTGGTGAAATGAATTCCTTCCCAGATGGGAGGTACTGTAGGCTGCTAGTTCAAATCAAGCTCTCCCCAGAGACCAGTGCTGTCTAAAGGTCACCATGGTAACCTCAGAAGCTAGAGATTAAAAGTATGCTTTTAAATGCTACCATTTTGTTTGTTTTTTTAAAGCGCAGGGCATGCTCAGGAGGGTAAGATACTAACATGATACGAGTTAAACTCATATAGGCTTCTTCCTGCTTTAAGATTTTCACGTCTGTTTAAATGAAAATGAAAACATCTCAAGTAGAAATAATTTCCTTATCCAATATGATTTTTTTTTGTGTGATTCTAATCCTTTTATCTAACAAAGCAAAGGTTATGCTTCCTCCTACTTGCTTTCTCATACTTTAGGAAGTAAACAATACTTTTGATTTATATATCGCACATACAGCACAGCAAAATGAAAGGAAGTCTGCTTACTGTGTAATTTATGGCTCTGGTAAAATCATTAGAAAGAGATACCATTGAACAAGGCAAGAATTTGGCTTGAAAGTTGTACACTTTTTCTATTATGGATTGCAAGGGTTATTAAAATGCAGTACATTTGTTGCAAAGGTTTACATTATTAATCTATTCATATTTAAAACTTTAGCAATGATGTAAGTGGCAACATTCACATACATAGATATAATGCAATGAACATGACCACATTTATCAACAGGAATATTACGTTTCTGTCTCCATTATTTTGCATAGGCGGAAGTTAGCAGGGCAGGCATAGCACTTAGTGCTCATATTTTAAAGTGAATATTTTTAAGTGATTCTGTAGTTATACAGGAGTTATTTATCCTGTAGGTACATCATGCAAGCTAAGAACTTCAGTTGATGTGATATGGAACTAATTGCATTATCTCTTCATCTTCAGGTATGAACTTCAATTGAATTATTTGGTAACCCCCTGGACAATATTTACCCCCCTCCCCATTCCTTACTTCTTTGTACAAATCTGATATGAATTGGGGGAAGGAGTTGGCTCAGTGAGTAAAGACAGACACAGGAACCAGGTTAAATTCCCGGTGTTGGCTCCTTGTGACCTTGGGCAAGTCACTTTATCTCCCTGTGCCTCAGGCACCAAAAACACAGATTGTAAGCTCCATGTGAGGATATTACTGGACAGCTTTCACCCCTCTTAAAATCCTGCCTTCCCCACCTTTGAAATATCGCCTGGATACGCCCTATTCTAGTTCATGATACAACTAAAATCCTAATTCACTCACTCATCTTATCCCATCTTGACTACTGTAACCTTCGCCTAGTAGACATTCCCTTTGTCCTCCTATCCCAATCCATCCAAAATCATGTTGCCAGAATAGTCTACCTCACTCACCGGTCCACTTCTGCTGCTCCACTACGCAAATCCCTACACTGGCTTCCCATATCCTCTAGAATTAAATGTAAATACTTATCTCTGACTTACAAAGTTCTCATTAATGCTGCCCTCTCTTACATCTCAGCCCTCATTCCAAAATATATCCCTAAGCACCCCCTATGTTTTTTGACCACAACGTCTGCCTTTCTGCCTGCCTTATTACCTCCTCCCACTCCCAACTAAAAAAAGATTTCTCCCATGCTGCCTCCTCACTCTGGAATTCTCTTCCACACACCATCAGACTCTCCTCAGCTTTTAGACATTTAAAAACTCCCTAAAAACTCACCTTTCCAAGGAAGCCGATCTGGCATACCTCTAATATCCAACTACTGCTTCAACCACATTGGTGCAGCCGCACAGCTGGTCCCAATCTTCATGCTACGTGTAACAAACCCTTAACATCTCCAGCCACTTTACCTTTTTGTTTCAACATTTTCCCTCATTCCCTCTAGATTGTAATCTCTCACGAGCAGGGCCCCCATTATCTTTTTGTATTTTAGCTGCGTAGGCCACTTGAAACTCTGCCATTACTACAGTAAACATCAGCATATGAAAATCAGTCTATTTTAAAAGCAGTGTACTGCACATAATTGTAAATTGTTGTTTTCATGTAAAATCTCAAGATGATGTGTTAGAGTAAAATTGATGAAGTTGTTCTTTATGGAAAGAGTGGTAGATTCGTGGAATAGCAGCCCAAAAGCTGTTGGAGAGACTAATACAACAAGGGAATTCAAACATGTGGGGAATAGACATAAGGCTATCCTAAATATGAAAATAAGCCTCGATCAAATAGGGTCTGAGGTTTAACAGCAGATAGAAAAATGGGCAAACACGGTGGGCAAAGTGGTTCTCATCTGCCGTTAAATTCTATGTTTCTAATTGCCAGCTCTGTCAGCCAATGATTTTTTTTTAGAAAAGTCTAACTGTGGCCATATTTAGTAGACTTTATTAAAAGAAAAAAATATTGAAAATAAGCACTTGCTTAAAGAAGCAAGTACCAAGCATGTTGTACCCTTCGGAAACCATTCAGCAATATCTCATATAACTCCAAATCTATTGTTTGGTCGACATTCTGGCATACCAGACAGTCAGAATGTTCTTGATGACTAGTTTAATGTACCCATACGAAATGCTGCGAACAGGAGCAAGCGTGACGAAAACAGGTTCCATACCTACTATAAATGTTGTCGTTGATTCAAACTGGGGTCATTTGCTATTTGGTTTCTTTAACGTATTAGGATAATCAGTACTCTTGCATGGTATTATGTGTGTATCAGCTCTGAATTTAGTGGATTTATCTAAAGTTTGATGGGACACCTCGATTAAAGTAATACCAATATATGATAGAAGCTGTGGGGGGATGTCCTCTAATTTCAGTGCATCTGAGTGAGAGTTTACAAGAAAAAATGAATAACAACTCTTGAAACTGATCCAGAGGTAAATAAGTGGTGACAAACAGCTGAGTAAATCTTGATTGTAGATCTCATTGAAAGGTTACCTGCTGCCAGATATATATCAAAAAGGAACCCTGCCTGAGCCAACCGGTGTACTGTATGTGAACATCAGCAGATTCGACGTGTCCCAATGTGAATGGCAGCAACCCTAGAGCATAACATGGTCCTCTAACAGTATGACAATAAAGTTTGTTACTCACATAACGCTGTTGGAGAGTGTCTCAGAGGCGTGCGTCCAGCTGGAATGTAAATACAGGCAAGATTCCACGTGGGGAAAGCGGAGCACAGCCGGTCCAGAAATGAATAATCTGGGGTTAAGCAGTTGAAATAAAAAAAATATTTATTGTGGGTGCACAACATGGTGGCACAGGGATGTACCTCTGACGCGTTTCGCTCTAAAATAGCACTTTTTCAAAGAGTATCTCTTTAAAAGATACTCTTTGAAAAAGCGGTACTCTGTGATACCCATGCTCCACTACGCAGAATATGAGTATGGGGGGCCCACCTTCCATGGTTTAGAAATGACCTTATAGCGCTCTACCATTTGAGGGATGCCTTGTGGAAAAGCTACAAAGTAACTGGCACTACCAAGGATCTTAACTACAGATGCCTGCAGAATATATGCACAGGGCAAACAAGACATGCAAAAGCGCAATATTACTCTGACAATCTTCACCAGCATACATCAAACCCAGCTAACTTCTGGAAGGTTATCAACAATATTTTCCAGCATTCTAACCATCAACAACTAAGTAATATCACTAAGGAGGATATTACTCTGACAAATCCCACTGACATTGCAAATGCATTCAATGATTACATTGTCAGGTGTGCTACTAACATTAGCGAAACGCAACCCAAACCACAAACATGAACCTCATTCTGAGAGTACCCCTATAGCCCCACCCTCTTCCAACACTACTCACAATTTTCAATTTGTCCCAATATCCAACGTTTTCACTGGCTTACAGTAGCTTCGCAAACTACGTGTAGATAAAGTTATAACAATTTATGAAAGAACTACTAACAATGGTATAAAAGGTGTTACCTGCCACATTTTAATATGATGGACTTGATACATAGGTAGCATTCTCAGTCAATAGCAACAACAAACAAAACAAAACAACCTTCACCAAAATAATATTCTAGGTGCAATTCCAAAGTAACAGGTGCATCTCATTTACAGTATATCAGTTTTGTGGAATCATATACATTTTATACCATACCTCAGTTTTGCATTCATACTTTATTATGTTAGTCCCAGTGATATGGTTTAAATGAATAAGAAAAAAATCTACTATGCAGGCATCATCTCAATTTTGACAGCAAAATGCACAAAAGGCTATATTCCCTTTGCAGCTTTACTTTTTATATTAAATGAGATCCCTTACTTTGTAAGCTAGGTAAGAATAATTGTCATGGGAAAGAGAGGGGGAGACAATTGCAGCATTGCCTTTTGTAGACTCAATAGGGAAATGTACCACATTTTTGCAATCGATTGGCTGCAAAGAAAATGCTTCCACTGACATTCAACAAGACCAATACTGACTGCTTTTCAGTTAATGTATCAATGCCTATGTAACTAACAGATGGTAAAAACTATAGCCATCTTCAAAGGATTTCTGCTATTGTTTTCTTATTCTCAGATATAATCACTATTTTTTTCTATCTCATATATGAAAGATACTGCCGTGAAGGGTGCAGGCATTTTAATTGTCCATCACTTTACTGCCATTCACTTGGCACCAATCAATAGACCAAATAAAGTAAAATTATTACTGCTGATTGTGCCACAGAGGAGAGACATTAACAGAAAAGTAGAGTTTCCGAGAAAAGAAGGATACAAGTTTTTTTTTCCTATGGTCAAACACTAAATATGTGGAATTGAACATATAGATCAAATGTTGTAATAGCAGAAAAAATATAAAACTGTTGCCTAGTTACAGATAAAGCTTTAATATATGCACACAATATGCTCACTTGGAAAAGCTGACTCATACACATTTAAATTCTCATTTACTAAGCAGTGGTCAGCCTTAGGGTAACTGAATGGGCCGTAGGGTGCCTTCAGGCTTAGCATAGTAAATATGCTATGAATGTAAGTTATATCCCCAAACCTATAACTCTGTGACCACTGTACTGTATGCTGATATAATACCTATACATGATAGTACTGTAGGTGCAATAAAAAGAATACTATGGCTGAAAGCTAATTTTTATTTCTCAGGCACATTGTGTGGTTACTTCACACTGTATCATATGTCCTGAATGGCACCTGTGAGCACGAGACTTGTATATGTGACAAGGGTTAATACACCTAGCTATCCAGCTCTCACTTAACTACCCGCAGGGTCCCTAAAATAAGCAATATCTCCTCAAATGCCATCCCATTACAACTTCAATTTGCTGCCACCACCAACAATAATGTGTCCTTCGTCTCTGTTCATTGGGAAAAATATGTAACTTAACACGAGATCCAATTGTAGCAAAATGTGTCCAAAATGCAGTTAATCTGTTCAAAAGGTGTTATATTCATTTGGAGCCCAAAGACAATAGTTATTACATTTTAGATTTAATATACAAAAATAGTATAGTGCTTGGTTCGAGAAAATGAATGTTATAACAAACATAGAATATAGTAAGGCAGACAGTTTCATGAAATAAAGAGAGATATAAAACTGAAAGCCTCAGACACTTCAGAGAGGTCTCTGGGTTTGAAATATGAGATTTACGTGTTATGACAGAACACACCTCTTGTTGAATTCTCATTTCATACAGTAGTACAAATAAATTGTTTTTATACTAACGTTTCCAGTGTCACAAAGATGAGCCCCACCTATTGTTGGTGTGTCCTTAATTCACACTCATCCATCAATTTCTGTACTTTCTAGAACAATATGATCCATTTTATTGTGTGTGGGTGACCTTGATGAAGGCATACAGTAGAAATCAGACTGGACTACGCTTAATTTTGAGGGCAAACAAATATCTGACCTTGGCACCCTCAGCATCGTGGCATGTTTGATAATGTTTAATCTGCCCGATTTCCTATGTAAAAACACATTTTACTTCAGCCCTATTTAGCTGGGTGGGTAGCTAAGCTGCTTACCACCCCATACATACATACATACATACATATATATACACACACACACACACACACACACACACACACACACACACACACACACACACACACACACACACACACACACACACACACACACACACACATACAGACACATACAGACACACAGACACAACAGTCCAAAAATAAAGTCTCTTAGCTATATCTGGGGTTTCTGTAGGGGAAGACCTCTCTGTTCTCCTGGGTCAGAATACTTGTGTGCTATGGAACTCTCTGTGTCCAGGTATAGAGGTCTTGTCCCCTTGTCTTGCTGGCAGCATACAGTCCTTCTGTGTGCATCCAGACATCTTATTTTCCCTTGTTCAGCCCAGGTGTGGGCTAAGGAATCTCTCTTCTGTTAGAAACAGGAGGCTTTTCCAAGAAACTTAATTGGCGAGGTGGAGTCTGGTTAATTGACTGCTGCAATTAACCAGATCCCTGCTGAATTTTAGAGAGAGTTTCTTCAACAGGGATAAGTCCCTGTTACAGTGAGAATCTTTCCTTTTGTGACAAAGTCCGCTATTATCTTAATATTTTTGGTTTGGAATTGGTCGAATTGTCTCGATTTGCACCCTGGCGGGAAATTCAGATTATCGATGATAGGGGATAGTTGTGATGGGGAAGATGTAAGTTTATATTTAGTTTTGGTTTTATTCCAAATATTTCATGTGCACCTCATCGGCCCCAACTTAAACACCCTGGCACTAGGTTCCCGGATCGTCGTCAACCAGAAAACAATGGCAGGGAGGAGGTCCCCGCGTAGTGGGAATCTATAGCAAGCCAACAAAACAGATCCGGATCTGCGTTCCAGATTACCACCTTCTTAAGCTGGGCCGCCTGATATCTCGACACATTCGGAACTCCATGCCCCCCTCATCCTGGGATTGTTTTGAAATAATAAAGAAGTCTAGGGAGAATATTCATCTTTACCGAGGCTATTCTATTAATCCATGATATCCATCCATGAATTCATGATATCTGGAACTTCCCCCAAGTTCAGAGGTCCTTTTTGATCTTGTCAAACGGAGGGGATAGATGCAGTGACATAAGGCGCTATAGGATTTTGCAATATTAACCCCTAGATATTTAATATGGGAGGAGCTCAACTTGTAATTTAAATTCAGTTGTAGCAGTTTAATTTCTGGGGCTGGAAGGGATAAGTTTAATGCCTCCGATTTGTCATTATTAATTTTGTAACCCGAAATGTTGCCAAATTCTGTTATGAGATATTGAAGGTTTGGTTTTAATGTTTGGGGGCTAGCTAAGGAAAGTATTATATCGCCAGTGAATAGTGACATTTTATAATTTACATTGCCATTTGTGATACCCCGAATATTTATATCATCTCGAATTCTTGAGGCAAGTGGTTTGATCGATAGTGTGAAGAGGAGTGGGACAATGGGCATCCCTGTATAGTTCCGTTCTTGATCTCAACAATCAGGTCTAAATTGTTTCCTGGAAGTTTAACCAGGGCTGTGGGATTCCGATATAAAGCTCCAACCCCCTCTGGGATGGGGCCCGTGAACCCAAACCTCTGCATTGCTCCATCCAGAAATGCCCAGTCTATCCAGTCAAATGCTTTTTCAGCATCGAAGCTCAACAGGATAGCTTTAATGTTGGTGAGATTCACATAGTCAATAATGTTAGGGACAGTAGAGAAGGCCAGAAGCTGCATTTGGGTTAAACCATCCATTTTGTCTGCATTTTCTAGCTAAAATATACTTTCTCATGTAGTCAGCTGTTTACTGTTTTAATCTGTAGTAGGAGGCTAGTTCTCTGGGAAGCCGAATCATCCCACATCGCTGCCATGGAAACCAAGGTTGTATATAACGTAGGTAATGAGAAAGTTATGTATTTCAGACAGTGCCTGTCCTGGGAGATTTACGCCCCTACATCACCCCACTAAACATGTCTTGCCCCTAAATCACACCTCTAACCTAAGTTACGCCTCTAACCAATGTTTTCTTTGTTCTGTATAAATATCTTTACCTTATACTAAATAAACTGAGATGAAGGATTTGAAACACTGCATGTGTATCGTTTCATTCGTTTACCGGGCCTGTACGTTTTACCAGATCGGAGCTAGCAGTGCCAGGGCATTGTTCCAAAGCTTCCAGGGAAGTCTGCAGCGTGCGGTGCTGTGTGTTTGTATCCAGTCACAAAGGCCTCCAGCCCTTTTTCAATTGGCAGGGCAATTCTTTCAAATAATATCTATAATCTTTCGAGTATTATCAGAGACCTGTCTCCCCTACACAAATCCCACTTGATCTATATAAATTAATATGAGAAGAATTGGGTTTAGCCTATTTGCCAGTATCTTGCTATACATTTTTAGATCAGTGTTGAGCAGCATGATCGGACGGTCTCTACCTCACTGAAATGGGTCTCGACCTTCTTTATGTATTATTGCTAAATTTGCGGCAGACATGGCAGTTGGGATTGGGCTACCCTCCGGGACGGAATTGAACATCTCCAGTATAAATGGGTAAAGAATCGTCAGAAATGTCTTATACACATTGGTTAGACCATCTGACCCTGGGGTCTTTGCTATTTTCAGAAATTTGACTGCATTTGTAAGTTCCTCTTGCGATTCTCCCATTAAGGACCTGCAGATTAGTTTTGGAGAGTTGAGGTAGTTTACATTGTTCTAAATACTTCGAGATAACCTCTGAATTTGGGGGATTTCTGCCCGAGGATCTCAGATTGTAGTTTTGTATAACCTTTTGTGAATTCTTGGGCTATTTCTTTATTGTTATGGGTAAGAAGCCTGTTTTTACAACGGATTGTGGTGATATGGAATTTAGCTGTCTCGCCCCTAAGTTTGTTGGCCAGGAGTCTATAAGCTTTGTTTACCTTATCATAAAAGCGCTTGTTAGTCCCTTTCAGTGCTCATTCTACATCCTCTAATTGGATTTGTCTTAATGCCGTCCTAGCCACATTGAGGGACTTGTATAGCTTTTTTGAGGGATTAATTTTGTGTTGTTGTTCCAAATTTGTAATCTTATCCGTAAGTTCTTTGTGTAACTTTAGTTTGCTTTTTTTCTTATAAGAAGCGATGGAGATGAAATCACCCCTAATCGTCGCCTTATGACTTCCCATAGCATTGATGGGGCTGATACAAATCCCTTGTTTATATTGAAATATTGGTTGTTTCTGTTTTATTCTATTCTCTATATCAGGGTAGTTTTGGAGGGAGTCATTTAACTTCCATCAGAAGTGGTTCCTTTTTACAAAGGGTAGCAATAAAGTTAGATCAATTGGGGCGTGATCTGATTAAGTGATTGGCCCTATATCCGAGAGAGAGGATGCATGTAAAATATTCTTAATTATAAGAAAGTAGTTAATTTTAGAGTATGTCTGGTGGGGGGTGGAATAGAATGTTTAATCCCGCTGACCTTGATGCTGGGCCAGACATCTATCAGGGAATTTTTTTTTATAAGGTCTCTAAAAATGTTTTGTGTTTTTTAGGAGTAAGTTGATAGTGTGTGGCCTGGGATAGTAGACTTGTTCAACTCAGGTGAGAGGACCATATTCATATCTCCTGCATTAGAGAAGAAAGAAATTTGGGATCAATTGACTCCAAGACCTTGGCCAGAAAGTCACCCTGGTTCTCATTTGGGGTGTAGAGGTTCAGTAGTGCCTGCGAGAGAACCATAAAGAATTAGGATTAGGATAACAAAGGGGAGGTGGTGGGGTGTGGGGGCCTACCTAAGGGGAAGTCATTGTCCGCAATATGTAGGTGCCTCATCTTCCAATGAGCATACAAGAAAGGAATTTGATCCTCCAGGGGCACCGGATTGGGTAGAGCCAATCTACACGGGGAAGGAAAGGATCTCAGACATTAGACATAGCTTTGGAAATCTTAGCACATTATAACAAGTTCATTTGATCCTGAGAGGTTCAAGTAGAGCTATACCATCCCGGGAGCTGATATTTGAACCTTTTGCTGCAATAAGCAGGGGATAAGAGGCTAGGTGGGCAGGTGATGGGAGGGGGGTGAGAGGGAGGGTGAGGGGAGGGTGAGAGGGGAGGGTGAGAGGAGAGGGGAGGATGAGGAGAGAGGGGCGGGGAGGAGAGGGGAGAAGGGAGGGGGATAGGAGAGGGGAGTGGGATAGGAGATGGGATAGGAGATGGGATAGGAGATGGGAGGGGAGAGGAGAGGGGGAGAGGGGAAGGGGCGAACGGAGGGGGGAAGTTGGGAAGGGGATCTATACATTCATAGATAAAAAAGGAAGTTTGATCCTCAAGAGATCTCAGGCATTAGACAGATTTGGAGATCTTAGCACATTATCATTGAAACTAGTGAGGTAGAAGTAAAGCTATACAATCCCGGAAGCTAATATTTTGAACCCTTTGCTATGAGAAGTGGGGGGGAAGGAGGGAGGTGTACAGGTGGTGTGGAGGGGGGCAGGGAAGGCTTGGGGCATGATGGGAACAGGGAGATATGGAGGGGTAGAGGGGGGAGAGGGTCAAGGGGGGGACAGGACTTGGAGGGAGGGGATGGTGTGGAGGGGGCCGTGGTGGAGCGGGGGGGAGTTGTAGGGGGAGAGCATATGGGCTCTCATGGGCTGAGGATATGGACTGCTTTGCATTAACCATTTTGGGACTTCTGAGATAACTTGCGTATAAGCGCGATCTGGACTAAAACTAAAAAGTGAGCATAACACAGTAAACATTTGTGGTAAACGGATATAGGGAGTATTGAACAGCAATGAATCCCATGGGGGGGGACCCCTCCAGAGTCCTCAGGTTATCTTATCTGAATCGGATGTCTTAACTCAAACCTGGAGTTGTCGATCCGCACTTGGGGGTCAGAGGAGAGCTTCATAGACCCCGAAGGTCTAGCGTGGTTTCGGAGGTGACTGAGGTAACGGGGGCTTCTTATCATTGGGGAGAGTTAGAACATCTGGTTCGGCTCCTCAGCTCCCCCCACCCTCCCTTCTCAAGATCCTGAAAACCCCATTATTTCAGCCTCCTGTTGGTGGCAAGATATAGCGGGGCCTAGGTCCAATCCCTCCTCCGTCCAGGAGCAGCATATCGATTCTGTCCTGCTCATCCGAAAATCTTAAGAAGAGAGAAGAAAGAAGGAAAAAAGAGGGGTGGATTGGCTTCTTGGCAGGGCATCTCTCTTCAGTGCTGTCTGGTGGAGCCGGTCGACCTGTTGCTCGTGTTCCCTCGGTTAGTAGAGGTGACAATTGAGGTGGGATAGGTTCCGAAAAAGAGTATAGGATCCCACTGGTCAGTTATGCTAGATATGTTCGTATATTTTGATGCTTGGTAGTTCTATAAGGCTTAGAGCCCACAGCCATGAGGCTCTGGGATGTGGGTCTTGTTTACAGTTGGAGGAGGTGGGTTGCTGTCTGCCCATCGGTGCTTTCTGCGTTCCCGAGTAAAATTAGGAAAGTGGGCAGCAGGCCAAGTATAGTTCCTGGCGGGGGGAGCGTCTTACTCTTTCTTTTCCCCCAGGCATAGGGGGAAAATGCTTCTTGAGCAGGAGGCATATATGGACTTTCCATCATCACTCACTAGCCCTTGATGGTTTTTTGCCATGTCAGTTTCTCCGAGCACACACACTCCATCGCCATCTTGGGTGTCCGAGTCCGGAACCGCGGAGCGCTGAGTTACCCTTAAATTCCAGGAAACATATTGGTTTGTTTGTTTTTTTATTTTACTGGTCATTGCTAGGCTTTGTTGGCGACAGCCTTGTCCAGAAAGCGGGGTGGGAAACCGCGGAAAAAGCTTTCTTTATTGAAATAATATGAGAGGGTCTCAGGAGTTCCTCTTCTAGTCGACCGTCCCCTGTATCATCACCGGAAGTCTCCACAGTTGTATGTTTAATTAGTTAAAGGGTAGTCCCATATACAGTAGGAGCAAAGTGAATCAATAACAGAGATAACCTTGATTTAAAGGGAATGAAGCGAGATAAAGTAAAAGACAAAGACAACTCAAGAGACGTAGGGCCCCCACTACCTTTGAGTAGGAAACAGGAAATGAGGGATCCTCCTTTTTCTGGTGTTTGCAGTGTTCCCTTTACCTATTGTAACACTGTATGTATGTTAATGCTGCGGTTTTATGGTTATTACCTTTTGCAATCCTATTAATAATTATAATCCATTTAAGAGTAATACATAGTAGGTACTGACTGTTTTTTGTTTTTTTTAGTGTTGGCACTATGCATGTAACCAATTTCTGATCTTAAAATAATATTGTCCTCAAGAAATTAACCATCTTTTCTGATGTAATTTTCCTGGGCCCATATTCATAATTAGGACATAGATATTTTTTTATAAACTTAAGGATTAACACCAAACCAAATGAATTCCCATGCATAAATACAGTACCATATCCATGTACTGAATAGTCAAGACAGTCATAATAGACTGATATAAAGAATGGTATTTTATACAATATTAATACAGTAGATGTGGTCTACTTAATTTCAGTAAAACCTGAAGTTTTACAACAGGCCTGTGCAATAGGCAGACTATCTACTGTATGTCAAATTGTCCTTACATACTGTACCGTCAAATTCTATGTATCTTATATGATATAATTGTTTTCTGAGATTTCCACTGGCGTGTTTTTCCAGATTTTGAGGTAAAACATTAAAGATTAAAGCCATCTATAAATAAACATATTCACAAATTCTGCAAACTAGAATAAAAATAATCAGAGGGTGTATCTCATTGACTGAGAACAAATAGTACTTTTCCATTAGAAAGTATTTTTTGAACATTTTTGATCATGAGATGATGTCTAAAAAACCAGAACAAATGTCTTTGCTTTTCACTAGATTCATGTCAATTTCATATACCATAGATCTGGGTTATTAAAACAATATGTAATTTCCCCCAATATCTTATGTCATTGGCAAGAGTAATCTGACTGTTAATTTACCACATGCCCGTCTACCACATGTTATGTAAAGGCTGTGCCCTAACATAACAATTCGGTTAATGTCTGAGAGAGAACCTGTCTAGATGCACGTTCTATATGAAGAGGATTATTCTACAAGAAATAGAGAATCAAGGGCTTCAGCAAACATTGGAGGATATGTCGTTGAGTGCCATGGATGGATGTGGATTGCGTTAGGCCATCGGGGTCCAGATAAGATTGCAGATTTTATCTTTGGCCCGTAGAGTGACAATAACAGAATCATTTTTAGATATACATTTTTTTTTATGGTGGGCAGTGAGACCATTAGTTTACCACAATGGATTAACTCAAGGCCATCATTGCAGTGGTCTTATTTTTTCATTAACCCATTGAGTGCAATGAGGCACTTTTTGAAGGAGCCTAGGTAGCCTCACTGGCACTTCAAAGGTTAACAACTACTTGATGTATATTGGTATGTTTTGTTTGTAATTGCTCACTGGCCTAGATTAGCTTTGGCTAATGGGGTTGGAAGTCATTCCTATAGATGAGAGGTTGTTAGGGTGGGGGTAATGGAGGCCGTGATGTGGGTAGCTGCAGGGCCAGGGGGAGAGCCGGGACAAGCACCCTGGCTCGGCAGCTCTCTAGGGCCCAGCTGGCTGATGCTGGAAGTTCGGCCCTGCCAAAGATTGGGCCTAATTTCCATGTCCGGCTGCCTGGCTTAGGCTGAGGCCCCGCTGCGATCGGCAGTGCGCATAGCGACATGAGCGCGGGCCCCCAGCCCCTTACCCCAAGTGTGCTTGTCACCACTGCCGCCTTCCGACAGGTCTGACTGCGTGCTGTGACGCGTCAGCCCGCTGGAGCTGCAAGCTCCTGGTGGTTTGCCGTGCTGGCACGTCACGTGATGTGGCAGTCAGCCAATGAGGAGGGGAGCTGGGGAGCTGTCCGGAGCAGGGGAGGGAGGTTCACAAGAGCAGGCTTGGTGAGGGGAGGCAGGGAGGGACAGGAGCTCTTACTGACCCATCTTAATCCCAATAGATGAGTAAAGACGCTGTATGGCAGCGTGCCACAGTCGCATCTAGCACTGAAAGGTTAAAGACATTGTACAGAAAGCCCCAGCCCTGGAGGAACGCACTGATATAAGGGCAGCAACTCTCATCACCTGCTCCAGGGCGTCACACAGCCTTGAGAGCTGGCTGTGAGGGATATATGCTGCACCTATTCTACATTATGCAATCTATACAGTATGTTAATGGCTCACTGCAGGAGCTTTAGATGGGGCCGGGGGGGGGGGAGAGGAGCACGGACAGCGAGCAGCAGAGGGCATGTGTGGGGGCTCCCTGCACCCTCTTGCAGCTCGGGAGACCCCCGCTGCAGCCCTCTGCTCAAACCACGCCCCCCTCCTCAAACCATGCCCCCCTCCTCAAACCATGCCCCCCTCCTCAAACCACGCCCCCCTCCTCAAACCACGCTCCAGCTCCCTACAGACCACAATTACCTCTCAACACGCCGCCTGCATGCAGTGCGGGCGCGCTGACTGAGGCAGCGGGGCCTCGGCCTTACGTCGTGTGCCAAAACACATATTCTGCAGTATTTTTTCAACGCAACACAGAATATTGACGATTTAACAGAGCTGAATGAATCTAGGTCTAGTCATAGCACTCCCTATAACATCATCTGGCCACTGCTTCCTAAATCTGGATTTGCTACTCCAAAATTATTAACCTTGGGAAATTATTGTTTTTTTGAAAGTTAAGCGATCTATTAATTGTGCCAAAGGCAAGCTGATACTTTTTCTGGTATTTTCAATAAATTGATTAAAAAAATGTACAATTTAGCATTTTCTATTTAGTATAAAGGTACTCTATCATTAATTACTTTTCCCTGATTTGTGGTATTCTCAGTCAATATCTAGTCAAAATGCTAACATTTGGAAATCTTGACCTATAACTAAAAACATTTTCAATTTTTAAATACGGACTTGTGAAAACTATTTGTGAAAGTAAATAAATACATCAGTATGTATCTATGTGAGCACATATGAGTCTCACATTGTGCTTTAGAAATTCCTATAACGCAAATTTTATAGTATTTATTATGGTACAGTATCCTTCAGTTATTTGAATAATATTTCCAAATTTGCTGATGCAGGAAGATTAGAATTGCCCTACAAAGGGATTAATTAACCCTATTTTCATTGTAAAAAGCTATTTTGCTTTTGGGCTTATTCTCTACTGCATGCAATATTTTTTTTAAAGGAAAACTGGTGATGCTGGATATTACACAAACACCAGTTTCGTTAGTAAACAATTGTTTGGAGGTCTGTGACTCCTCCTCCCTGTTTCCAAGCTCGCCCTGCCCACCTTTAAAAAGCAGGTCTTGTGATGCAGCTGTGAATGACCAGTATATTAAGACTTCTTCCTCATACAGTAGTAGAGAGTTAAAGGAAACGTTCATAGAGATAGTGTTAGGACTTGCAGAACAAGGGGGCACACCTTGACATGGTCTGCAAGCTTACAATGCTTTGGCCAAATAATCTAACTAAGTGTTCCTCACCTATAAGAGACCAGATACATATTTGCCTATATGATTTGTCATGGATGCAGAACTGGAGTTCTCTGTCTTTTGTTGATTCTGGGTATTAACCTTCAATTTAGCAAGTGAATTTTGTTAAATATTACATTTAACTTTGTAACTTTATTTACGGAACGAATGTGTTCTGGAAAGTAAATTAAGTCCCAACACAATCTACAGCCATCTACACTCCTCTTAGCCCAATACCATCATTCCTAATGTGGATTTATTTTTTATTATTGATATCCACAGTCAGGAACATTACGTTTTTGTTCATTTTGGGTGCTGGAGTCTGATAGGGTCCTGTAAAATCCCTAGACATTATGGGTCATATTTATTAAAAATGCTGTTCCATTAGACACCTTCTGGGCTATAAAACATTTTACACCCCCATTAAAGTGAATGAGCCTTTAGACGCTATATTGCAAATTTCACTCTTGGTTTTCCACACAGACGTTTGCAACCAGTTTGCGTAGCGCTAAAAGTCAGTGTGCATTTCAAATTCACTTATTTTCTGACTGATAAATCAAAGAAAACGTTTGATGACAGAGAGAAAAAGAGAGAAAGAGACTTTCCTAGAGTCCCAAGTTATAAATATATTTCACCCCAAACACAACATATTTCAGGTTTGAACTTTATAAAGTTCACTCTAGTGGAGATGGGAGAAATTGCATACTGTCACATACATTTTTCATAACAAAATGTTTGAATGGATTTCCTTTGCGAAGAAATAGAATTGTTTGTGTGAAAATGTGCAAGCCGAGCTTTGACACTTTTGCCCATCTCTAATACTGGGGCATCGATTTCCCTGCTTAAATAAAGGAAATACATTTTGGACAAGTTGAGCATTGTTCAAAATAATTGTTTTCTTAATCTCTAGCATCTGCACTTACTATAGTAATTTCAATCTGCACTCGGCTCTAAGGAGACACCCATTTTGCCCTCAAAGACGCTTAATATTTCAACGGCTCGTGAATGAAGCAGCAGATTTTAGAAAGAAAAACATCCCCTGAAAGGGCAAGGGGAGATATTTTAAAATGAATATAAAAAAATGCCAAGGAGTGGGAACAGCGCAAACTGCTACTTTAAGTGGACCATAAAGGGCCATATTTTTATTTTGTTATTTATTAAGTTGTGTTAGAAGGTGTTTTATAGCACTACTTAGCCCATATGGTCCCAAGTGTCAACTCTAATTTTGATGATTATTTAAATATGCAAGTGTCTTTTATTAAAAGTGTTTGCTAGCTGTGTATGTTACCAAAGGGATCATATTTTTTCACTAGCCATAAAATCAACATTTTGCAAACTAAATAATCTGATATTAAATATTATACATATGCTGCAAACGAAAACATCTGGGCTGTCCAATGTTTAACAATTATAAATGCAAAAGCCATGTTATTTCAATGAATATATTACTAGTGGTATGAAAACAATTTATCTGGATAACCCTTTGGTTACTGTAGGGGCAGAAGCAACAGAGAACCATTGCCCCTACAGCAAAGTGTGGTGATGTGACCGCTCCACAGAGTGCAGCCACAATCTCCCCTAGAAAATGAGCACTAAAAGGGCATGACACAGCGACTATGTGATCAGGTCCCTGGTATAAAACATACAGGATACCTGCAAGCTCATATTAAACCCCCAAATTAACCACAACATATATATAAGCATATGAGTGTCACAGAGGAGTGCTACTGAGCATGGCAATATATATTTAAAACCAGAGACAGAACATGAAACACAGACAGAGCTCAGTGCACATCCAGTGAAACTCATACACGGTACAGTGCCTAAATATATATGTATAGATATCTATTAAATAAAATGGTCTTTTAGTTTAACTTTTTGGCCAAAGTGTTTTAAGCCCCTGAGACACTACACGGCAGACCACATCTCAAGGGTCCCTAACACTAATATAAATTCTTAATAACCTGTGCAATACCAAGAAGAATGATTTATAAGAAATCTGTCAAAATTAGTTGCATAGTTCTAAGTCTGATTGAAGCTTTTATTAACCTGTACATTACCCGGAAAAGCACTCTGTTTTAGATTTGTCACAATCATACTGCAAGCAAGCAAGTTCCCCAGAGAGTGGGAGATGCTATGGAGTGAGCTTTTAACCATTTTTACAATTCTTAAAGTACCTTGAGTACGAAATGCGTAAGTGCGTTTACCTAGTCCATTTTTTCTGTATGTTCAGGATGCAATAAATTAATTAGTACTGTTTGTTACTTCTGGAGTGGCCTGGCTGTTTTTTTTCTTCCTGCACGGAATATACAGGATATCCCTGGCTGTGCTCTATCTACGCTCTCTGGATCTACAACGGATGGACTCGCCGCTAACGACAAGAGTGCCCCTTGGGTAGTACAGGTAAAGTGCCGCAGTGCCTTGTTTTATTCCTGTCAACCACGGACATTGTCCATTTATTAGTATTGCACTGGTTGGGTGCATTATGTGTTATGGTTGTGGGTGTCTAGCTGACTCCACTGGTACACCTATTCCCACCAGTTCCCAATTAACCTTATTAGGGGCACTCCATCGTGTTTTGGATTAACCCATTGTGGACTTATACACTTGGATACTCAATCTACAGAACTGGTCACAATTTTAGAGCATCACATCTACCCTGTTCCTTGTATTACCAGGAAGAATGATTTATAATAAATCTGTCAAAATTAGTTGCATAGTTCTAAGTCTGATTGAATCTTTTATTAACCTGTACATTACCCGGAAAAGCACTCTGTTTTAGATTTGTCACAATCATACTGCAAGCAAGCAAGTTCCCCAGAGAGTGGGAGATGCTATGGAGTGAGCTTTTAACCATTTAAATGTGGGAGGGGGTGAGCTTCAACAAGATAAGAAGCACCACCTTACAATCAGTTAAGACCAGCTGAACAAGAATTGTAAAAATGGTTAAAAGCTCACTCCGTGTAGTGGCTCAGGGGCTTACAACACTTTGGCCAAAATGTTAAACTAAAAGACCATTTTATTTAATAGATATCTGTACATATACAGTATATTTAGGCACTGTACCGTGTATGAGTTTCAATGGATGTGCACTGAGCTCTGTCTGTGTTTCATGTTCTGTCTCTGGTTTTAATACAGGTCCCTGGTGTGCCAGACCCCATGATTTTGAGGCACCCAAAGGGTTAAGGCATTGGTGGAGAACGGACTGCATCACATTTTTCAGCACTACAACATGCCCTCCACCTATCAATGTATTTACTAAGCATCTGGAAGTTGTCTTGTGGCTGCTAGTAGTCAGTCTGGTTTCGGAAGATATGGTGTGGAGAAAATGAGCTAAGTTTAATATAAATCTGTGTCTAATAATATTTCCATAAGTTGACATTAACTTGACTTACCCATGCCTCGATCTGGACCGCTCTCCCATTCCCAATAAACACATCATACAACTTTTTGAGAGAAATTAATGGCCACAGCTTTTATTTATAACAACTGATAAATATTTCATATTTAGCCCCAAATAGGGACCCAACCAGGTTGCTCTGTCCACATCTATCGGAGCTCGAGGGATGCCCTCAGCTCATGCTCATCTAGCCATTCAGTACCTTAATCTAAATGCACAGAACTCCCATCGGAAGGTCCCTACAACACCAACCGAACTTAGTCTGGAATGGCACCGTCTTCCACCAATTCCACTTGGAGGGTCACCACCCTCCCGGCCGCAGCGGCCTGGAATGGTACCGCAATCCCAAATTGAAATACTTCCAAAGTCTGGGACCTCTCTCCAAGTGCCAATAGTGACTGAGTCCCTCTCCCAGAGTAACATTACTCCCGCCATCAGCAAGGTCATTTAACAAGCCTTAAAAAGGCCTTGTGAGCCGCCACTAGCCTTGTTGCCTTCTCTAGCATGCCTTACCACACTAGAATCAGGATATCATTCCATATATACAATAGATAGACCTCATCCTCTCAAAACAGACCTTTCATCCCCCCTTCCAGGTCCTCGTGCCTTATTGCCACTCCCCCTAAATCCATCCCGAATGCCGCCATAGTCTTATTTGTTTTCTTCATGGATCTTTCAACAGCTGCATTGTTTCTGGCCCCACACCAGCGCTATACCTTTGACTAAACTATCATCACCTGATTAAACCTGGTCACACTCTGCCCTATGTCCTGCTGCATGTTCCACATTAAAACCAGTGATGGGACAGCTGCCAAATAATTTCCCCCATATGCAGCAAAATTATTTCAGGAGGAGCCCTCCCCCTCCCCCTATGCAATCACTCGGGTAGCAGTTGGTCCCACCATCCTCCTGCTGCCAACCCTAAACATCCTGTCCAAGGCTGCCCTTATCCCAAACTGCCTTTCCCCTGGCCTACGCTTAACTCGCTTTCCTGCCCTGTGAACATCGGAATCCTCCCACAGCCAGACTTCCAGAGGGGCTTGACCACGACAAAAAAAATAACAAAATCAACCACGGAACCTTTTAACAGTTTGCACAGGGTCTAACTTAACTCTGAAAACACTCCTTTGTGTATTTGAGCATATGTGTAATGTGTATGAAATCACATAACAACTACCATGCAAACAATGCACTGATTATCAAGGTTTGTACTACTATTTAGCACAAAAAATGTTAAGCACAATAAAAATTCTAATATGATCTGAGCACATAGGCACATAGTTATTACTGTGCCATACATGAAAACATTCATATTAGATATTTTCTTAATTCGGGTGTATAGTAGCCAATGCTTAATGGAAAGCAAAGCCCTCCTCTTCTGTTTAGATCTATCCATCCTGTGGCAGAAACCAGTTTACACAATATCAGAAGTGGCAAGCCCCAGGGCCATTTATGTGTCAGCTCTTGTACCAATCCTGAAATGGAATGGAAAATCTAAAAAAAGTAAATGTTAAAATGTGTATCCGAATTACAAAACATTTGCTGAAAAATTAGGTCACCTGGACAATTTAATGCAAAAGGGACAGCAAAAAAAGTAACTAAAAAAAATAAACAGGCTGTTGAGGCAGGATGCCCACCACCGATTTAACTATACTTTTCACTTAATTGGGTGCTTAACAAAGTTTTATTCCTACATTAATTCATTATACCACTCAGTGTCAAGGGGGCATTGCTAATATAATAAGTTATATAAAAAAAAATACAGGGAGTTAAATATGAACTTTATAATAAGAAACTCCACTCCCCACAGCTTCTGAAGCAGAGCACTAATAGCATTTCAACCTGAACAGATAAATCTTCCAAGTGAGCCAGCAAAAATATGAAGTCTGCTGCTTAAAGAAATACATTTAGGCTCACCAACATATAGTAGCGTGTGAAGTAATCTTCAGAGCTCTGCCATTAAATGAAGCCTCACAAGCACAAACGTATTCCTTGGGGGGGGAGGGGGGTGTAAAACACAAAGCTATAGGGCACTTTTAAAACTGCTTTATTAATTATCCCTATAATGAAATACAGATGTAGCCAGACGTACTGTTCCCAGAGTCGCGGAATAAAAAGTAAAAGCGCCTAGTCGTTCCCTGTAGGGGGTTCGTTCGCCGCAGTCAGGATTCCGTGGCTTCCCCTGGCAGTGTGGACATTAGGTCCCCAATCCATAAAACTCCATTAAGTCAGGGTTCAGAATATCATGTTATGAAAATCATTAACAGATAATACTGCATGTTTCCTGAGTTTAACGCCAACCCACAAAGTTTACTGTATGCAAAAACAGCAGCCATGAAGATATCCGTTAGCATTTAATGAGATGTTAACTTAAGTTAATAACAGAGCTTTGTGGATCTGGTCGTATGGCTTCATGTTACTGTACCGATAATATTTCCTTTAAAAAAAGCTGAGACAAGTACTGGAAAGACACTCCGTTATAAACACTATATTAAATCGATTTCTCAGCAATATAAAGTATACCACAAACCTGGCCTCTTGAATTTGGCATTTACAGAGATTAATGTACAGTACCTACATATGTTTTCCCTAAACTGTGAATCCTCCATTGATAAATACTGCTGACTTGTGGGGGAGTTTGGGAAATGGAAAGAGGAGCTAATCTCAGTGTATGTTCAATGAGATCTCACTACAGGACAAATTCGTTCTAAATATTGAGTGCAGAGAATTAACATTCTTGTAACGTGTCAGCCCCTTTTATACTGTGCTAGTATAAAAAGCCCTTAACTAGATTGTATTAGTCTACTGCAGTGTTTCCCAACTCCAGTCCTCAGGGAACCCCAACAGGTCAGGTCTTAAGGATATCCCTGCTCCAGCACAGATGGCTCAGTCAAAATTATTGAGCCGCTGATAGACCCACCTGTGCTGGAGCAGGGATATCCTTAAGACCTGACCTGTTGGGGTCCCTGAGGACTGGAGTTGCGAAACACTGGTCTACTGTGATGTCCTTGTCAGTAGAGTTACTCATAGTTTCCTGCATTAAAAAATGTTATTTGATTTGGGAAGACCATATAAATATAGCCACAAAGCTCTACAATTGGATTTTGCCTGAAGAAAAAGATAGTATTAACGGTGGTTTCAAATGTAATTCATTTGCAATATTATGAAGTTAAGCACCATATTAATAATAAACAGGTCAGATTAAAAGCAAACACATTAACAGGAAAATAAGATATTGTTATGTGATAATTTTAACATCTCATTAAATGTGTTATTCTGTGAACACTATGGAGTCTATGTACTAAGAATTGAAAACATCTTTTTTTTCTTAATGTCACACTCAATTTTTTGAGGCGCCTATTTATTAATCGTACATTTTTCCATCTGCACCAGCTGCATCAAAAAAAATTTTTTCTATTTGTTTTTGTGCACAGAAAGGAACTGCATTGGTGTACAGATGTAATTAGTATGTACTACTGTAAAAGAAAAATATCTCTGTATATAGTATGTCATCAAAATCATGTAAATTATGCTATTCAACTTGGCATAAATGTTAAAAGTGTTAGAGCAGAATCTTTACCAATTGAGCTATTTTCTGATTCGGCTTTGCACATACAGACAGTCCTCGGTTATCCGACACAAAGCGTTACTAAAAATGGTGTTGGATAGCGAAACATTGTAAAGCGACACACATTTTCCCCATTGCAACACTGTTTAAATGAAGTTCCTGAAGGCATTTTTAACACTAAAATACACCAAATATTTTATGCAGGCAATAAGATATGCAGCACACAGATAAATTATATAGTGTATATACTGTATTATATATATATAATATAACATAATAAATAATATATTATTTTAGTATAATATAATATTATATAGTTTAATATTATATATATACGCTCTTACAACACTTTGCAACGTTGTTTATGTGAATGTGTGTATATATATATTTATACACATACACAACGTTGCAAAGCGTCATAGGAGCGTTGGATAAGCCGTTTTGGCGTTGTAAAAATGAACATAGGTATGCATTGCACAGCGTTGGATAAGCCATTCGTTGTAAAGCGAAGCGTTGTAAAACGAGGACTGCCTGTACTGTATTAGTACTTGCTTAGCCTCTGTCTGCCTGACCTGAACAGTTCTTTATAATTCTTCCTCTGGGATTACCTATATCTCCTAAATCATGTCCTGTTTTGAATTCACAATACCGCCACCTACTATGAGAACCACTGCAGCTTTTTTTTCTTCTTATATTTTTACTCACCTGCCTGGCACACAGGTTGCTTTGAGTATTGGATATTTAAATTTTTCCCGCTGCCCTTGCACATTAGTCAAAAATTGCACCCTACCAAAGAGTCCATTAAAATATTTTCCCATCTCAGTAAAAACAGCCCTTCTAAAATATAAAACCTTCATTTTTGTGTGGTGTCACGAGAGACAAGGTTTATTGTACACCTTTACCAGGATCATTTATTGATCAAAACAAGATAATGAAATACTGTAAATTGTAATTTATTCACAGAACTAGGCATCCACACAGTGAAACACAAAATACAGACGAAAAGCACACTTACTGGGGGCCTGGGGGTCGAAAACTAGACTGTTCTAGGTGCAGGGAACTCTAAATAAGATTTTTACCCTGACCGGGACTTAGGCCAAAATCCTCTGGTTCACAAATTGGCGTGAAGTTCCACATACCACCGCTCCCTTCTGAGAACTTGACTCTTTTGACCGGGGGATAGTACTAAAACTAAAATCGGCTTGTAGTTCCAGCCGCGACCGCTACGTTCGATTATTAAAACTTGGGCGCTAAAATTGAGACTTAGTCTCTGGCGAGCAGACTTTTCAGCTTTTCAGAAAATCTAAGCTGGTTGCTCTGTTATTCGCGCAAGAGCATCTTTGAAAAGCCTGCCTGCACTTCTACCACTGAATCTCAAACCCGATTTGTTCAGGGGTTTCTTATAGTATTTGGGACTCCAATCACAAAATACTACAGCCAATCAGCACATGGGAACTTTCTCAGTAGCCAAATCAGAGCCAAGCTGGTCTAGAAAGCCAGGTCAGCGGAAAATCTGAAATTGCCAATGGACATGCGCAAGTTTGTCACCTCCGTCCTTGGCTATCTCATGCCACCCGCTGGGTCAGGCTCCTCCAGGGCTGGCAGAACAAATGACAACCCGGACGACAGCCATTGTTCCCAGGACGTGGGTACTTGAGCCCTTCCCTTCTACCCAAATGGCTTTCACACCTCTGGCATCCTCTGGCTACTTTGAACTCCGATGTCCACTAAATTTACTGGCACCAACTTGGTAGCCCTGAAAGTCTGTGTGGGCATTGGTTTCAAAAGTTCCAGCTCATATACAGAGCACAACAGTACATAACCGCACTATTACAATATTAATAAAATATATCTTAATACCTGTCTAAGTCTCTGGGTATGGGGAACAGAATAGAACAATGCACTTTCATTCCTATCAGCCCTTATTCCCCACACACTATTTACTGGACCTAGACTGGACTCAGTCCCCTTTATCTACATTTGGAGCACCCAAGAACAATCCCACCAATAGAATGGGAAAAGAATAGTTTGGGTCTATTCTCTATACTCTTTTCCTGTGTCATTCTATTGGTGGGATTGTTCAGGTGCACGGGGTGCAATTACAAGAGGGAGGCGGTCGGATCCAGTCAGGGGTTCTACGTGGGGTTTGTGAAGGTCGCAGAGAAGACGATGGCAAAAGCACAGATTGTATCCACCATATCTATCAAGATACTATCTTGTAAGTAGGCTATTTTTAATGTCTGCAGTATTAATACCTAAAAGTCCTGGTCCACTGCACAATGGTGTGGCCCCTTTATATTTATATATATATTTTATTTTTATATATAAAAAAGCCTGTCAGGACTTCACAAACCGGACTAAGGATACAGTTTGGACCTTATTCTGGACATTGGGGATTGGTGATATTATTTACCATTCAATATTTGCACCAGGGATTACATTTAGTTTTCTTTGTGTTTATACAAAACTACACTGACTGGTGATCATGGAACCTAATTTCCCACCTGCTGATACTCTGTACCAAATTGTAATTCAAGTGTTCTGTTAAGAATTACATCCCTGAGAGATGTCCCCTGCAAGAAATTTAGGATGTCTCTGCTTCTGGCTGAATCTGCAATGCACCCACGCTAGTCCATATCAGAAAGACTAAAGTCTCCAATTATTATTATCTCTCCTTCAACTGCCATCCTGTGATGTCCTCTATTAACACCCTGTCCAATTCCTTACTTAATCCTGGAGGTCTGTAGATCACCCCATTACGAAGAACAACCTTCAAGAGAGTAATCTGGTACAGGTATGTCCCAGTCCTGATTATTACTGTACAATGACTCCACAATATCCAAATAATCCATTGTCACTATTGCAGTTAGTTCTGGGATTTTATTAACCAAACTATGAGCATTTGTTAACATAGCCCAAATACTTTAATTACTGCTTTTCCTAATCCCTCCCATTTCTCCTGTACACCACTTTCTGCATGTTATTGATGTTTTTTTTTTAAATTAAGCAGTCTTCTGTTCCCCTGGATATGTTTCCTGCTATAAAGTCCCGTCCAATCGCTACCTCTTGAAGAGAGGTGCAGTTAGCTTTATTTTGACTCCTTTCACTGCCTCCCTTAAGTGTTATCAAGTATTTAAACTACACATAGCTAAGAGCTGTCCTAACTAAATAGATTCATCCTGCACTATCTTGATTCCTAATTTAATCCCTAGCATGGTCATTAGTCCCTAGATGGACAATTACAGCTACCTCTCCCTCCTTATGCCTTTGCAATTCCCAAAAATGCCTTCTTTCCACCTGAGCTGTGGCTCAAGTAGACAGTTGTACCTCCCTGTTTCTCTTACTAACTGCTCTCATATCTATACCCCTTACAATGGAATCTCCCAAGTGGAGTTGTCTTCTTTCCGAAAGGAATTTTTCCTCACCATGTGCTTCATATTAATACCTTTCAATATTTTGAGATCTCCTGTCAACCAAACCTTTACTAGTGTGGTTTCTTCAATAAGATTCACATCATATTAAATATTTATATATGGAGAAATGGGTGCTTCAGAGATCGTGGAACCTCAATAATAAGTGTCCTTAATAATAAAGTAGGACTAACGGGCAGAATGAGTGACGGAGTGGGTATAAAGATAGACTGTGATGTGTGAGTCACTAAACACTCGTCTCCTGAAGGTAACAAATAGGAGTGCTAAAAAGTACCATAAAGTGACCTTATTGTGGACCTCACGGTGTGATAAATAGTACTCATCTATAAAAATCACAGTAATTAATGCAATAAAAAAAGGCAAAAACAGTGCACTGCCAGGGAGTCAGGTGGTAGCAAAATATAAAAGTCTATTTATTTAGTAACACTAAGCAAACATAACCCCAGAAGGGTGAAACAAAAACTCCTACGTGTTTCGGACCATAGGGGTCCTTTATCAAGGAGTATAGGGGGGTAGGGACAAGGGATACCTTTATTTACACCATCTCCATGAGAAATAACCAATTACAACTTTCATATACTTTGTATACTGTGATATGCTCCTTGGTCATAGAATAGTGCTTTTGTTGTAAAGGAGGGGAAGAATAGTGTTCCACAACCCAATTATAAACGGATTAAATGTTCTATGAGCTGGTATTATCCGTAAAAGGATTTTGTTGTTTTTGTTTTGTTTTTGTTTTTCTCCCTATTCTTTGCCGCGCCCCCTCCCCCCGTCACCCCCCATTACCCCCCTCCCCACCTCCTTTTTCCTCTCGGGTTAAGCTGATTCATAATATGTTTCTCATTAATTATATGTATGGGTAAAATGTTCATGATAATATGTTCTGAACACCTGCTGGTTTTTAAGGTTACTACAGTGGCGGCCGCCCTGAGTCTAATGCAGCCGCCACTAATTTAAAACCCCGTTCAGGCGCGGTCTTTTTTTTTTTCTTTCGCCAACGCAGGCGCTTCTATTGTTCAGCGCCATTAGGCGCTGATTGGAGAAACGGCCGCGTGCGCCCATGAGATGCGGCTGGCGCGCGGCCAATCTCGGCGGCGAAAGAAAAAAGGTGAGGAAAAATGCGGTTAAGCTGTAGATTAAGCGTGGAATAGGTATATAGGGTTATACTTTCCAGTTTATATGTTTTAACTTTTTCGTGTTACCATAAGGTCCATTTTTTCTTCATTCCCCCCCCCCCCCAATTTTTTTACCAATATATAAAATATTTTGTAAGGGGTCAGGAGAAGTAAATGGAACAATGTATATATGTTTATGTGACTTAGAGTTATAGTGTGTTTTTGTTCTGTAAGGATGGGATCATGGGACCTTGGCTAAGGTGTTTAGGAACATACATGATACTTTATTGAGGATATTCTGCTGTATGGACAAATGTCTCCTTTAAGATTGCTTCATAGATATAGCAGCCATTTTTTTTTAATATTGTTGAGATTTGTATGTGGGTGTTATGTGGGGGGGGGGGAGCGCCCTGTGGTGGAGTGGGTTCCTGGGTTGCTTTGCCGTTTTGGCTAGTGAGATGAGCACGGCAGCCTGGTCTTTGATAGGCTGTTGTGCTGTCACTTAGTGATCTGGGCCCTTGGTGGATCTGGGCCCTCCCCTGGGGTTGGAGACTCCCTCCTCCCACTACCCAATCGTCACCATCCTCATCAGGACGGTCTGTGTAGCGCAATCTGGCGTCTGCGAGGAGTTCCTGCCTGAGCATGCGCGATCCAGTAGGTTATGGACGTGACACGCATGACGTCAGACCAGCGCACGGCCGTTTTTGGCGCCAATTTTGAAAGTTGTAATTGGTTATTTCTCATGGAGATGGTGTATATAAAGGTATCCCTTGTCCCTATCCCCCTATACTCCTTGATAAAGGACCCCTATGGTCCGAAACGTGTAGGCATTTTTGTTTCACCCTTCTGGGGTTATGTTTGCTGAGTGTTACTAAATAAATAGACTTTTATATTTTGCTACCACCTGACTCCCTGGCAGTGCAATGTGTTTGCCTTTTTCTTCTCTCGCATATTAAATATTTAACCTGACAAAGAGATTTATACAATTAAACATTTGTTGGCAGTATGGGACAATGGTTTTTGTAGAAAGAATAACGGGAGTACAAATAAATATTACAATATTATTGCATGTTTTTATATTATATCACTGTTCAAAGGTTGTTGAAAAATGTCTACAAAATGCTTCATGCTCTCAGACTACATGTTGACAACATCCAGCATGATAATCTGTTTAATATGCTAATAGAAGATCAAAACTGTGACCAGTTTATTTATGCAACTGATAAAAAAAACAAGGTGACCTTGCATCTCTTGATAGAACAAAGCTGAGGATCCACAGCTATGGACAGTGAACATACAGTAGTTCTCCAAGCACAGATACATTTATTAATAATTTTGTTTTGCAGCAGATTCGGTTTCCAATCCTCCATTTAAAAAGGAATATCATTACAATTATATACATACAACTCAAGGCAGTATATTAACAGTAGAAGAGATCTGGGGCTTCCAGACAGACATCCACCCAGCAAATAATGCGTAGTATATAAAATGTGTAGGGAACCTCCATAATATAGGTATACCATGCGAGTAGCAGGTATGGGGAGACTAGTGTCTAGTGTATCCGGTCGGTATATACAAAAAGCAAATACTGACTCATCAGAAAATCTCCCACCCACTATATTTATAACATCTGTAGAAGCATAAGAAAAACTTCGGGTGAAGTTTAACTTCCGTTCCAGGGTGAGCCCCCTCTAGCAGGGCACCGACATACGCAACAGCAAAGTTAGAGCCTTGGGGATGGGTGGGGGGACATTATAGAACTGAACAGTCTACTCTAGCCCTGCTCTGGCATTAGTCCCATCCAGATGCAAGGCTTTGCAGAGAGGAGGTGCAGGCTTTCAGTAGGTTAACATCACATTAAATAGGGAAATCAAACTCAGAATTTAATCCAGGAATGGGCAGCAATAGGTTTAGGGACTGGAAAACAGCAGGTGTCACAAGATTAAAAGATGTAGGTTCAGAGGGATTTCCCAGACCCTTTGAATATTTCCATAAAGAAAAGGCAATCGCAAACAATCAGTTCCACCAATACCTTCAATTAAAGGCCTTCTATAACAAAATCCGACCCCTCCGAATTACTAACTAGATTTGAGTCACTTTGTCTAGCAGACAGAAACACGTCTGGACTGATATCTAACTTGTACGGATACTTTGTTAGCCCTCCTCCTCATATGAATCAAAAACTGAAATATATGCTCCAATGGGAAAGGGATCTGGGGGAGGAACTAGACATGGAAGACTGGAATGATATTTTTCAGACGGTTGCTACATCCTCAATGTGTATCACGATTAGAGAAAATGCCTATAAGGTTATGATGAAGTGGTACTTGATACCCACAAGACTAGCTAAATTCATTCCAGAGTACCCAACAATATGCCCAAAGGGTTGTGGAGTACAGGCCACATTTCTCCATATGTGGTGGGGGTGTCCACTCATATCAGCTTATTGGCTGGAAATCAAGATGTGGTCACAGAGGTTTTTTGGTTTGGACTTCCCCCTAGATCCCTGGTTATTCCTATTAAAAAACCATATCACCTTCTCACGAGACATGAGAATAAATTACTGTACCACTTGTCTTCAGCTGCAAGACGCGAACTAGTATGGAAGCAACCAACTATCCCCTTAATCCTTAAAGTTAAAAATAAAGTCTGGCATATTTTCTGCATGGAAAAATTATTTAGTCTTAACAATGATACATGCGCAGATTTCCAGAAGGTGTGGTTGCCATGGATTTTGGGTGCTGGTCAACCAAATATTAATACCCACCTAATTTTGTTGTAAAAACTGCTATATATACTGACTGTGTGTATGAATGTTATAAGATGATTTGCTAGGTAAAATTCTAACTGGATGTGTTCTTTCCTCACCGTCTTTATTTTTTGTACCCTTCCCTCCCCATCTTCTATTTTCTCCATTTATCCCTCTCCCGAAAAAAAATAATTTTTAACTATTTTTTTATTGGACACTGTCACATATTAATGTACATACAGAAATGTTATGAGCCCACAACATTTCAACTCAATACAATCAGGAAGTGACCAATAACATTTTCCCGTTTTCTATAGTGGTAAAGAGAAAGAGGGGGGAAAGAGAGGGGGGGGGAGGAAGGAGACAAACAAGTAGGGTGGGGTGGGAAATGGGTGAATAGGTGGGGAGGGGGGAGGGGGGAATTCACCCTCTCCCGAAATTTTTTAATAAAAATTGAGTTTAAAAAAAAAAAAAAAGGGAAATGAGGCAGAGAGGCACAGATGCAGAGTATTTACTTCCAAACAGATTCACATTTGCTCTGCCTGGTCAGATACCTGTGAACACACCTGAGATACCTAGAATATATAGTAATTTAAATAATTTGATTATATATACCTAGGTTAATGCCAGTTAATAATAACACAATATTTACTAAAGCAAATAACATGACATTAGCGAAGATTTACTCCCATAAAAAGCATAGTGCTATTTGTAACTCAGGAAAAATAAAGTAATAACAGACAGTCCTGTTTAAGGTTAAAAAAAAATTGTCCTGTGTCACGTACGGCACACCTGTGAACATGTGACCTGCATATGGGATACATCTCTGTTGAATTCTGATTTTCTATTCAAACATGCCAACATTTATGCCCAGACCTTCTTGCATTGAAACACACAGAAGATCCACCACTGTCGTAAATCAGCTACTGGGTTGACCGTTTTACAACTTAGAAGAAAAAAAACGTTTCTTGATGTTTAAAGTCGGCCTAAATAATTCAAAGACCTCAAATCTTAATTTATCTAATAATTAGACAGACGCCATCTTCACAGTTATGTCTTTGCCCTACCCATGCACGCCTGCATCTAACATTTGACAGCCTACAGTAACATCTACTGTATTTTCGCAGGAGAAACAGTTTTCTGTCTTTGGCACCCAATAATCAACTATGCCAAATATGTACCTGCTATTATTTAGAATAGATGTCATCACATGATATCCTCATTTTTAGTGGTGACCTGTTTGACACCTGACTCTGGGATGCACAAGTGATAACTCAAGACTTGTACAATTTTCTTTGAGGCTGACATCTAAGGATCTGGATATCATCTATAGCCTTCTAAACAACACATATTTGACTTTTAGTTGGCCATCAATGATATCCCCCACCCCCCACCCCAATTAAGCCCTCTTGGTAGATCAGCACAGACACAGGAAGGGTCTTGACCTGTCATAAACACAATATCTTGTATTTTAAGACAAACTGTAACCACATTAACCCCTAAAGCACCAGATATTAAAATACTTACAATTCCCTGCCATTTTAATAACATTCCGATTAAACAAAGCTGAGTGAATCTAGCCCTGTGTTTTTCACAACATTCATGTGCACAAATCCAGCCCTTGAAGCTCTAGTGATAATGATACAAGCACCTTTATTGAATTAAACAGATATTTCACTCTATTAAAAATAAAATCTGAAATAATAAGTGCTGTAATATTACATTATACACACCCATAAATGTGTATTTCTTTAACATCTGAAATAAGCACTGCTAATCACTATATGATGACTAACACCTAATTAGTGAGATATATCAATTTCATATGGGCTAATGACTTTTTGATTCTGTAACTTGCCATGATGAACATATTACTGCTTGTTATTTCTATGGACTTACTATAAATAGCTAAATTGAAGCAGAAAACAGAAGCTACTTTAATGCACATCTTAACTCATTTCTAATAGCATTAAAATTGTTGGGATAATTGGAAAGCCTTCTCAGACAGTAAGTTGTCTGGCAGTTGTGTAGATAATTGTTTATTTGTAATGATTCCAGTTTCCAATGAACTGATATCTGATTTCAGAATAATTTGTCCAACAATATTGGTGAAATGGACTATGGATATATAATTACTTTTTGTACTTATTTGTTAAGGTTTTTTATGCTGATAAATGCACAATGAAACAGGCCTTTATAAAAGAAAAAGCACCCCTTTTAAAACATACTTTTTTTAAACACAGTTTTGTAATGATGTGAAAACCCAAGGAGAAAGAAGCCTGCTCAGCTGTTAGATGGAGAATGGGGTTGTCATGGGAGGAAGATGTGGTGAGGTGAGGGGGAGGGGGTTAAAACGTGCAGGCCTACATATGTGGAACATTAGTGTAGAGTAGTGAGCTCACTGAAAGCTCCCCAGTAATATCCTTATGCAGATAAGGTTGCTTGAAGATCCAAACAGACCAAAGTCCATCTCTTGTCTAACTCCTGTATAACTCTTTCAGTCCCTTATAGATGTTCCCTTTGAAATGCTACACTAACCCCCTAGCTGTGCTTCCCCATGCTATCTACAGACTTATACAGTTTTCCAATTGGGAGGACCGCTGTGATGCTCACGTGGATATGAAAAAGTAAAACAATAAAATAGTGCAGATGGTAAAAATATATGTATGTGATCAAAGAAAGTCTCTGCAATGGTTGTACTCACAAGTGATAAAAATGAGATAAACGTATCAGAGACCCATCTCTCCCTGATAAGAGCCCTTGTCTTGGATGCCCTATGGATGTAAGGTCTGGAAGCTTGTGGTATATGTAGTACGTATAGATACACAAAATATCTCCCAAGGAATATGAAAAGAAAAGAGAGAGAGAACGCACAATGATATGGTACAATCTAAATTGTATTGCACAATAATAGTGGTAAGAATATAGCACTCACATTTAATACAAATAGTATGTTCGTGGGAGAGAACAGCTGAAGTTAGATCAAGGTCAACTACTGAATTTTGGTGGTTAGATATTTTGTGCATAAATATTTTTTTTGTATATCTACTTCAACAGTTTTGTGTTTTTTCTGTCAGTGGAGGGGCAGGACGTCCCCATAGCCATTTGTTGGGTTTGCGGGTAATATCTCCCATTGAATTAAAATAAATGATTTGTTAACACATATTTTAGAAGTTCCTCTATAAACTTATGCTTTAAAAAAGGCTCTTCCCTTGGCTTTCAAAAAGTGTGTAATGGCATTTATACCACTTTCATGTTGTATAAAGATTCTATGTCAAGAGTAGCTACAGTAGAAGTGTTTGTGGAGACATTGTGATGTGATTTTTTTGAGTACATCTTTGATATCACTGGTGTATGAGTGGAAGGTTGCGACTGGTCTTGGTAATGGTCTTAGTACATGGTCTAAATATGTGATGTTTGTTTTGTTTAAACATCCTATATCGGAGACTATAGATTATATATATATATATATATATATATATATATATATATATACTTTTTTTTTATTATTTTTTGGGGGGGTACACCGTACAATGTGGCTGTTTTTAAGTTAATCACCATCATGTAATCAAGTTCTGCTTGGGAAATTACTTTATTCTCTAATCCTGTTTTGAGAATACTATACAACTTTTTTTTAGTAGAGCCAGATAGGATCGCTCTCTAAAATTATATGTCTTGTAACTTAATTGTCTCAGATTTCCCTGTAATATCACTGTGTTCCCCCCTTTATCAGAGGTTTTGCTAATTATATTTTACATTTCATGCAGTTCCTTTAGAGCTTCTCTTTCTTTTGGGATCATGTTGTCTTGTCCCTTACTTTTTGTTATCTGTCCCAATTTTGTAAACATTTCAAAGTTTGCATTATTTAATTGGAACAGTATACAGTTGCTCCTAGGTTTTAGGGAACTGTGTGGTCCTTGCCCTGGTTCTCTATCATCATCTGCTAACAGTGCATTTAGATCTCTGATGTATCTGTAATAATTTTCATCTAGTTGACTAGTATCTACAGTATTCCCAAGCTTGGAGTTGCTTCTTTGCTTTTATGGTACTTATGCAATGCCAGTTTTCTGGTGAATAGGTTTATGGGCCTCATGCAGTAAGCCCCGATAAGGCTTTTTCGGCATTTTATAGCCGTTTTTTGCCCTCCTGATTCAGTAAGCCCCGATAAGTGGGAATTATCGGCAACTTTTCTTGCGAAAAAATTTTTTTCGCCACCCGGCTGCCGATAAGCCACTTATCGGGACTTTTTTTTCCCGCCTGAATTCAGTAAGCCCCGATCAGCTTTTTGGTGCTGATCGGCAGGCCAGATTGGAGATTTTATGGCCAATCCAGCCCGCCAACTAAAGTTGGCAACTTGCTGAAGGAGAAGCATCGGCAAGGGCGACACTTAGGAAAAATCAGCCCTTTTTCCTGCCTGTGATTGATGCCGGGGGTCTCCGGAGCTGATACCCGCACCGGAGCCCCCCGGCATGCATCCGAGGCAGGAAAAAGGCATTTAAAAGCCACTTCATTACCTTAGCGGCTAACCGCTAAGGCAATGAAGGGGTTAACCCACCGTGCCAGCGTTATTGTGGGTAGCGGGGATGGGTGAGGGGGGTATTTGGCGCTGGGTGTGAGTTTAGGACTTGCGGGGGGGTTGCGAGGGCACTTAACCCCTTCACGACCGTAGCAGTTAATACCGCTACGGTCCTGAAGGGGTTAAGGCCTCCCGCTACCCACCCGCAAGCCCTAAACTACCACCGTTGGGGCTAATACCCCTTTCACCCACCCCCACTAGCCACAATATTAAAAAAATACACACCCCAGCCCCACAATAACTACATAAATAAATAATTATATTATATATATATATATATATATATATATATATATATATATATATATATACCCAACAACACCTATACCCCCCTAACATACTGTATAGTAATTGGTACAATGACTATTATCCACAAAAGGATAATAGTGCAGTTGTCCATTTACAATACATACACAACAATAAAGACTTTAAATACATATAGCACTCACCCATGTCCCACTGCCACGATGAAGGCCATCCTCATCTTCATCCTGCCCATGCCCCATCCGCTTCTGCAAAACAAACACAAGAATTACAACATCCAAATTAATGTCCCCTAACCCCTTAATCACCATAGCGGTTATTAACCGCTACAGTTATTAAGGGGTTAAGCCACCATCACCCACATACCCTCCCCCACAAAGCCCCCCAACCACCCTCACCCAATACCCACAGGGGAGTCCTACCAAATACCCTTGGGCCTAATACCCCCTCCCCCAGCACATACAGTACAATAATGTGCCAAATAACTATTATCCACATAGGGATAATACATTATTTGGCCATTATTAAACACATTCAATAACGTTAAAATGTAAATAAAATTGTACTAACCTCATCAATAAGAAGTCTCCGTCGCCAGCATCATCCTTGGGGTCCGTTGCCAACATTAGAAATAGCCACAACATTTCAATATCATTAACATAACACTGAACCCCTTAATCACCTTATCGGGTACTAACCTGAAAGGTAATTAAGGGGTGAAGCCATCCTGCAATGCCTACAACAGTTATGCATAACATCTTCAGTGAAATAAAAACCAATTGCCTAACCAAATTCCATTTAATCATTCAATCTGTAGGCTCACATGCCTCATAAAACATTGCATTTACAGTGTATACATGTAGCATAACATGTAAACTGCATGTACACGCTGCAAATCAATGTTAACAATACAATAATGCCACTCAAATCGCCATACATCACAAGAAGTATATTATTTAATACAATAAACTCACCATCAATGAATTACCACACAGCAATTACATCCCTAAACAATTAAAATACCATCCATACCAATTACACAATGAACTAAAGCTATCCTAACAGAGAACCACTTCAAAACATAGAAAAAAGTACACCAACAAATACAATATACTAAAGCAAGGCTTTCCATATCCTATTGTACGGCCTGGAAGCCCAAAACTTACATCTGTCTAAAAATAAAATACATTTAGCACACATCAATGCATAGCCACAATGATTAACAATACAGAATTAGAAGCTTTAACAACACTATCATTTCTTACCCTGTATATATATCTGTACACATACATACAGACATACATACAGTGGGAAGAAATGATATGCATTATTAAAAATGAAAACATGAAAAAGCAACACAAAAAACAGTTACATTAAGTACATTTCTTTATTTAACTTACCATTACTTGCCCCCACCGACTCCCGTTGATCAGCTTACTCACGAACCAATCCACGACACCATCCACGACACCATCCAGGAACAAATCCACGACACCATCCAGGAACAAATCCACGACACCATCCAGGAACCAATCCAAGAACAAGTGCAGGAACCAATCCAGGAAGCAAGCCACGAAGAAATCCAAGAAACAATCCACGACACGATCCAGGAACAGGAACCCATAAAAGAAAAGAAAAAAACAAATTAAACATTAAAATAATAAAACATGACAATCAAGGGTTGTACTAGTTTTATTCTTAGTGAATCTGTATTACAATACCTTGTTCCGGGGTCTTCTTGACATCCGGTGCCACGCCCTGGTCTTCAATCTTCAGGAGGAGGTCCGTCCTCCTCGGCATCTGCCTTCAAAATGAGACGACATAGGCTTTTATAGGCCTATGACGTCACATTTGTCGTCATATGGTTCCCACGGCCCTGATTGGGCCGTGAAAACCATGTGTTTTGGCCGATGTAAAAAAATTGATGACGTCACTTAAAGGCAATGCCAGCACAGCCAATCAGAATGGCTTTGCTGCTATTGCCTTTAAGAAAACGTCATGAAATGACACATGGCCGGACTCACATGGTAAGCCAGCCAATCAGAGCGTGGGAACTCCATCCCTACTCTGATTGGTTCAAGTACCATGTGAGTCCGGCCATGTGTCATTTCATGACGTTTTCTTAAAGGCAATAGCAGCAAAGCCATTCTGATTGGCTGTGCTGGCATTGCCTTTAAGTGACGTCATCAATTTTTTTACATCGGCCAAAACACATGGTTTTCACGGCCCAATCAGGGCCGTGGGAACCATATGACGACAAATGTGACGTCATAGGCCTATAAAAGCCTATGTCGTCTCATTTTGAAGGCAGATGCCGAGGAGGACGGACCTCCTCCTGAAGATTGAAGACCAGGGCGTGGCACCGGATGTCAAGAAGACCCCGGAACAAGGTATTGTAATACAGATTCACTAAGAATAAAACTAGTACAACCCTTGATTGTCATGTTTTATTATTTTAATGTTTAATTTGTTTTTTTCTTTTCTTTTATGGGTTCCTGTTCCTGGATCGTGTCGTGGATTGTTTCTTGGATTTCTTCGTGGCTTGCTTCCTGGATTGGTTCCTGCACTTGTTCTTGGATTGGTTCCTGGATGGTGTCGTGGATTTGTTCCTGGATGGTGTCGTGGATTTGTTCCTGGATGCTGTCGTGGATGGTGTCGTGGATTGGTTCGTGAGTAAGCTGATCAACGGGAGTCGGTGGGGGCAAGTAATGGTAAGTTAAATAAAGAAATGTACTTAATGTAACTGTTTTTTGTGTTGCTTTTTCATGTTTTCATTTTTTATAATGCATATCATTTCTTCCCACTGTATGTATGTCTGTATGTATGTGTACAGATATATATACAGGGTAAGAAATGATAGTGTTGTTAAAGCTTCTAATTCTGTATTGTTAATCATTGTGGCTATGCATTGATGTGTGCTAAATGTATTTTATTTTTAGACAGATGTAAGTTTTGGGCTTCCAGGCCGTACAATAGGATATGGAAAGCCTTGCTTTAGTATATTGTATTTGTTGGTGTACTTTTTTCTATGTTTTGAAGTGGTTCTCTGTTAGGATAGCTTTAGTTCATTGTGTAATTGGTATGGATGGTATTTTAATTGTTTAGGGATGTAATTGCTGTGTGGTAATTCATTGATGGTGAGTTTATTGTATTAAATAATATACTTCTTGTGATGTATGGCGATTTGAGTGGCATTATTGTATTGTTAACATTGATTTGCAGCGTGTACATGCAGTTTACATGTTATGCTACATGTATACACTGTAAATGCAATGTTTTATGAGGCATGTGAGCCTACAGATTGAATGATTAAATGGAATTTGGTTAGGCAATTGGTTTTTATTTCACTGAAGATGTTATGCATAACTGTTGTAGGCATTGCAGGATGGCTTCACCCCTTAATTACCTTTCAGGTTAGTACCCGATAAGGTGATTAAGGGGTTCAGTGTTATGTTAATGATATTGAAATGTTGTGGCTATTTCTAATGTTGGCAACGGACCCCAAGGATGATGCTGGCGACGGAGACTTCTTATTGATGAGGTTAGTACAATTTTATTTACATTTTAACGTTATTGAATGTGTTTAATAATGGCCAAATAATGTATTATCCCTATGTGGATAATAGTTATTTGGCACATTATTGTACTGTATGTGCTGGGGGAGGGGGTATTAGGCCCAAGGGTATTTGGTAGGACTCCCCTGTGGGTATTGGGTGAGGGTGGTTGGGGGGCTTTGTGGGGGAGGGTATGTGGGTGATGGTGGCTTAACCCCTTAATAACTGTAGCGGTTAATAACCGCTATGGTGATTAAGGGGTTAGGGGACATTAATTTGGATGTTGTAATTCTTGTGTTTGTTTTGCAGAAGCGGATGGGGCATGGGCAGGATGAAGATGAGGATGGCCTTCATCGTGGCAGTGGGACATGGGTGAGTGTTATATGTATTTAAAGTCTTTATTGTTGTGTAAGTATTGTAAATGGACAACTGCACTATTATCCATTTGTGGATAATAGTCATTCTGCCCATTACTATACTGTATGTTGTGTATTGCTGCTATGTTTATTGGGGGCATTTGTCCCCAATAAACATGCTACTATGCGTTAACCCCTTCATTGCCTTAGCGGCTATCCGCTATGGTAATGAAGCAGCATTAATGTATTTTAATAATATTGTGCGGAAGCAGGAGGCCCCCTGAGCTGAAGCGCATTTATTTGTGGCTCAGAGACCCCCTGCCTCCCGAGTTACAGGCCCCGGTTTGGGCCATCGGTTACAGTGTGGACGCCATGTTTATTGCGGGGACGCTATAAACATGGCGGCGACACTGCCACCCGATGACACATACCGGGGCCTGTAACTCAGGAAGCAGGGGGTCCCTGGTCCACAAAGCAATGCGGTTCAGCTCAGGCGACCCCCTGCTCACTGTACAGTATAATTAAAAAGACATTCATGCTGCTTCATTACCGTTGCACATAGCCGCCAAGGTAAGGAACGAGTCTTTATTGATGTGTGTGTGTTTTATTTATACTATACATGTGCAGAGGGTCTCCGGAGCAGAACAGCGTTGGTTTGAGGTCCGGGGACCCCCTGCCCCCCGAGATACAGGCCCCTTTATGGGGTGCCGGTATCCCTCTGGTTTGTTTACAGGCCGCTGTCACGTGATCGGGACCTTTAAACGCCGAGGGATACCGGCACCTCATAAAGGGGCCTGTATCTCGGGGGGCAGGGGGTCCCCGGACCTCAAACCAACGCGGTTCAGCTCCGAAGACCCCCTGCACATGTAGAGTATAAATAAAAGTTGTTTTTAAATACTTTTTTTGGTGCCGAAGTTTGCGCTGAGAGAGCGGCTTGTCTCTCTCAGCTGCAAACATCTATCGGCACCAAAGGCTTATCGGGAGCCTTATCGGGAGCCAGGCTGTATCGCCACAGCTCATCGGCAGCTTTGCTTTCGCAGTGCTTCAGCAGGGATCGGAAGGATTCGGCCCTTACTGAATACTGCGAGGGCAAATCGCCCAAAAAATACATTTTCGCAATTCGTGCCGAAAATTTTGTATCGGGGCTTACTGCATGAGGCCCTATGTCTTTAACCCACTCAAAAGTAATCGTATAGCTTGATGGTCAAAATGTGAGTCCTTTTTTTAGGACTTGCAGTTGTGCCTCACTTAATGGTGTTAGTGTCAAATGTATTATTTGTGATTCATCCTCTACATTTTGTGTATGAGCTAAATCTTCTATATCTGATATTTTTTCCTTCAAGGCCTCTGTACCCCCAAACATTTCTGTTTTTTTTTTCTTTTCATTTTGCCTTTCTCCTTCTAGTTGGTCTTTCTTGGTAGCTGTATCCTGATCTATGTATGCCTAAAAATGTCCATATTCTTTCCTGTATTGTTTATTTTTGGTATAGCTGTTACTTTCATTATCAAAGGGTTCCCATTCTCCCAGACCCTTGAGGTTCTATATTTTTCTTGTATTTTTATGTTGGTAAGCTGTACTGTAGCTGTTTAGAAATCATTATAGTCTCTCACAATTTTTTTTTTGCTTTCTCTCTTTAATGTCAGTAGTGAATCTTCCAATGTTCTTTTATAATTGTAGTTCTAAATCTTTACATACTTGATTTTTGTCCCATTTATTTACATTTTGTAGCTGTCATCTAGCTTTTCTTTGGCTAATACTAATTTTGAAGATTCATATTCAATAAAAATGATGATTGTTTTCTGCTGAGCATGTTAATAAACTTAAAACACTGCTGAATAAGGCGAGTAGAAGTGAGGCAGAGAATGTGCTTGTTTTCCTTTTTCTGTCAACTATGAGAAAAGCAGGTGCTTTTAACTGAAGATGTGCAAAACTTTCCAAAATGCATTCGCAAACTTTTTGGCAGATTTATTTTTAACCAAAATCGATTCCTGGGGAACCAGTTTGTAGAACTATTGAGGGCTAAACGTCTCTTAGAAATACCAAATTAACATTAAAAATTCACTGTTTCAGCAATGGATCGCAGTTTGGTCACAATTTACAAGTGATTCGACAAGCAATTTCTCATTGTCATGGGAGATCAGGTTATTTCCACCTTTGTACCAGGATCATTCATTGAGCAAAACAAGGTAGAGAAATAAATTGTAATTTGTTCGGCATAAATTCGCTTACACACAGTACAAAATACAGACGAAAAGACACACTTACTGGGGGTCTGGGGTTGAAAACTAGACTTTTCTTGGTGCAGGGAACTCTATGGGAGAGTTTTACCCTGACCGGGCCTTAGCCCGGAATCTCCTGGAACTCAAATCGGCATAAAATAACATATGCCACTGCTACGTTCTCTTCTCAGAACTTGGTCCCTCCTGACCTTGAGTCAGCCCTAATCTCCTGGAACTCAAATCAGCATAAAATCCCAGTCGCGACCGCTACGTTCAATTCTGAGAATTTGGGCACAAAATGCTGGACTTAGTCTCTGGCGGGCAGGCTTTTCAGGCTTGAAATCAAAGCCGGTTGCTTTGCCATTACAAACAAAGCATCTGACCGCGCTCTTTCAGCTCTGACGTAAGGGGAACACACAATCTGATTGGCTCACGGCTTCTTATAGTATTCCCTGTTTCATTCATAAAATAGAAGCAGACTGGACAGCCAATCAGCGCGTGGGAATTTTCTCAAGCAGCCAATCAGAGCCAAGCCGGGTCAGCAGGGAATTTGAAATAGCCAGGAAATATGTGCAAGCCTGCCACATCTATCCCCAGCTATCCCAATGCCACCCGCTGGGTAGGCATCCTTAGGTCTGGCAGAATAAGTGGCATCCCAGAGGACTGCTATTGATCTCCAGACCCAGTACTCCACCTCTCCCCACTAACCAAATGCTGTTCAAACCGGCATCCTCCAGCTGCTTTGAACTCCGATGTTCAGCAGACATACCGGCGCCTATGGGTTTGCACGGGCTGCCTGTTTGGACATCGGTTCCGAATGTAAAACACACTGAAATACATTTTAATAAACACTGAGTCTCGGGGAACCCCTTCAGCTATGTGGGACTTTAGGTGAGGGTCTTGGTATTTGAAAATTATAAGTCTGGGAGACTCTGTATGGCCCCAGTAAAACTCACCCCGAGTTCCCAAAAAAAGTGCGAGTAAGCCAGGGAGAATTTTAGGGCTGCCACAGGAAACCAGGTTTATTAACACCTTTTATACCGGGATAATTTGATTGAGCAAGACGAAGTAGTAAAATAAATAGTAATTTATTCCAGGATTAGACATACACACAATATAACACAATTTGCACTGAAAACACACTTATTGGGAATGGGGCTAACAAAATAAATCTTCTTTGGAACGAAATGTTAACAACAGACGTCTGTAGAAGCCTTTTTCAATGACCGGGAGGTACTCATGAAAGTCCTGGAATGCAATTCGGCATGCAATCCCAGCCACGATCGCTACGTCCTTCAAAAGCGGGACTTAGAAAATTTCTTGAGTAAAAATCTCTGAACCGGCTCGCATCTATTTCTCACAAACCATCTTTTCCGTAACTTGAATTTGCCGCTGATGGTTTGTGCTTGGAATCTGAGGACCTGATTGGCTGCAAGGTTTCTTATAGGTTTTAGCGTCCCATTCAGAAACCACTACAACCAATTAGCATGTGGGAATTCTCCTGCCAGCCTATCACCGATTTGCCGGTATGCTGATGCCGAGTGAGTACCGATTTAGATTCTGCCAAGGGGCATGCGCCAACCTGGCACCTCTGCCTCTTAGTATATCGAGCCCACCCGCTGTCCAGGCTCCGCAGAGTCTGGGGAAGGGCAAATGGTTGCCGGATAGCCCTTTGTTAGCCCAGGATGGAGGTACTTAGGTATAACTACAGTACTCCTTCTGTTCTAACACATTGGCATCCCTGAAGCTTTCAACTCTGGGTCCTGAGCAGACTCAGTGGCACCAAGTTTGGTAGCCATCTGGTCTCTCGGAACCGCGGACATGGAAATCCCACAGTCACACACACCTTGGTACAAGCATAACATTTATTAAATAAAACCTTTAATAAAATTCTCTTTGCTTATGTTTCTTGTGTCTTAACGGGTCTAAGTCTTCTGGTCTGGTGTCAGGGATAGAATAAGAATATATGTTCGCTACTCTTACCAGCCTTATCCCTGGCACACTGCAAAACCCGGTCTTTACCTTTGCACACACAATAAAACCTTGCAGCTTTATGACATGGCTGGAGCACCCCCTGAACCACTATACCTGGTTCAGGGTGACTTGGGCATGACCTAGGCATCCTACCTTATGCTAGGGACCCCGGGACCATTCTGGGAGATACCTTGATCCCCAATTCCCTTTTTAACTGTTTTCCCTGTTTATGCAGAAGCAGGGAACCCTGGCAGTGAGTCGCAAGAAAGTTTCCAGGGTAGGATTTTGCCGGAGCACTTAGCTTCAATGTGCCCAAAAATCTTACCTGATTCCCGGGTACATATTTGGGGTATCCAATAACCCGGGAACCCTGCTACATAGCCACAATCTGATAGAAGTTTCTCCGCAAAACCCACCCTCAAACTCACAGCCTGGAAAGCTCCGCTACCCAGCACCCCTGGAAAGGCAAAAACACAAAAATACTGAATTGTCGCATAATTTATACACAGTCTCGATGATGCATATACGACAGCCAGGTCCAAGAGCTGACACACTAGAACCTTTACACATGGATCAGGTATAACCAAGTTGGCTTATCTTTATTATTGAGCCTGGTTACCCACTCACCATCACAAAGGCCACCGGTAACTTTGTCCCCAGACCTCCTGCACTCAAAATTACTTTTCACCCCAACACCCTACCTAAGACTTAGACTCCCAAAGTTTGGTGTCTCTAGGGTAAAAGGAACAGAAAAGGAAAATATATAGTCTCTGTATTTCTGCCTGCCTTATTTCCCCACCCACTTTCCCTTTGACTCTGTTTGGACTCACAGAGTCCCCCCAACCTTATGTATGGTTGGTCACCCACAAATCATATACTGTTTGTGGGTCACCTTGGCACTAGCTGGGGTACTACCCTTAACCTAGGGATTCCTTCAGCTAAAGGAATACATTTTATCCCTGTGCTTCATTCTCCTTTCCGATTTGTGCTGAAGCAGGTCGCTCTAGTGGCGAGTAGCGCTTAAGTTTTCATGGGGAAGTATTGCCGGGACAATGTGCCTACATGTGTCTGAAGAATCGGGAATGATTCCCAGACACATTTATTGGGGAACCGGTAACTCTGGACCCCAACCTCCTGGGTGCATTCGGACAACAGTTCCTCCGCAAAACCCCCCATGAAACTCATACACTAACAATCCCTGCTTGATTGCATGCCTGGAAAGGGAAAAAACACAAAAAATGGTTTTATTACATACAGTACAATGCAATAATACAATGTTACTCTACAATAAAAAGCTAACTCTCTTGGACAATTATACAAGGAGCAGGGGTAACCAAACGGGTTTGACCTATAGTATATAGCCTGGTTACCCCCTCCCATCACACTCATCGCCAGAAAAGCACAGATTTTGGGCTTTAGTTGGGAGTTAGCATCATTAGTTGAAATGTTTGATGACTTTAGGTAGTGAAGTGACAGCTCAGACTGATTTGTATCTGTTTTTGCAAAACAAAGTGCCCATTTTGCCTGGTTTACAAACTCTGGGGCAAAAACTTTGCAGATCTCTACTGCTTACAGCTTCCCTGACTAGCTCAGTGGTACAGGCAACACTTTTAGATTTTAACAATGCAGATATTCCCACAGAAGGGAAAACATTCACTCTCTCCTAAGTGCCATTCACATTACAGAAGATAATGAAGTCTGTGTTCTAATATGTGTGCTGTTATTTTTTAATAATGTTTTCATTTTCTTACTCGTCTTTTTTTTTCGAATGACTCTAAAAATGCTACATTTTGCCCTATACGTCTTTACTTGATGTAAAGTGAATATTTTTAAGCATGGACACAAACAACTAGTTTTGGAATTCGGAAAAACATCTAATTTTCAGCTCCAATTATGGCTCATTTGAATGTGTTCCCACAGCTATTCTGTTTCATCAACAAAAAAAAAGCATATATATAGTAGATCTCAAAAATATAGAACTTGCTATTTTTCACCATTAGATAAACCACAACAGGCTGCATGAAGACGAAGAATTGTATGCTGGCAGTAAATATATATATTCTCAATAACTAATATTTCTGCTAACTTTTAAAAGCGAGAATGATAGCTCATTATTTGAAACTAATGCCCATACTAATTCTTTCTCATCTGGCTTTGACTTTCTGGGCCATGTGCAATCTTACAATAAATAGCTCATAAATATGTAATTTGGCAAGTTTGTCTTATTAGCATACACCATTTGCATATCTCATGGAATTGCAGAAAGAAATTGTGTCTAAAGAAGCTGCTTTTGTATGGTGGACATGCGATAACTCCTTAATGAATACGTGATGCATTTCCAAGACATTTGCACATGTAAATGCCATAATCATGCTTAAAGATAGTCCCCATAGAGTGCACATTTTAAATAAATAGCACTCTGTATCTAGCTTTTGAAGTGGGTCAACCAAGTTGACTGCACACAAGTTCATTTTTTTTAAACATGAAAATAAATTGCTTTTTCAGTATTCTAAATTAGATTTTGAAAATATTTGACCAGACAACCACAAGCGATATGTACTTTAATAACTTAAAGTGGGTGCTGAAAAAGCAGTACATATTTTTCTAGGTTGCTTACATGAACATTGCTTTCATCAGGGTCTGACTTTGATGCCTCTTATGACTCAGAATGTCATCAGCACAAGGATAAATACACGTTTACAATGTAGAATAAATATATATTTCAAATATAGGGCTAAGTGAGTATACAAACAAATGTAATTGAACCAGTTACAAAATAGTGATCAATGCCTTAAAAAATTCTGTAGCTAAAATTATTTTAAAAAATGTAATAGTTTGTAAACACAGTATCCTTTCACTTAACTTATTTCCTGACATCAAGAAGAATTTTTTTTTTGGCATTGTTTGAGCAATCTAAGATTTAATGACTAGATTTTGCAATACATTGAAACACTTCCTTAGTGCTAGTGGAACCCTCCTAGCATCAAAAAAAATGCAACAGCTGGAACATGTTTAGCAGTTACAAAATAGTAATCAATGCCTTGTCCAACTTCAATGATTTGTAATCATTTGAAATTGAATAATTTGTCAACAAGATATCCCGAAACTTTGGACGGTATAGATATACAAGTGGCCTCTATCAGACTGCGATATTATATATTACACCAATATTGCTATTGAATTCTATGTAAAGAGTCTGTTTGGAAAACACCGAAAAATCCCCAGGAACATTTATTTATATATATATATACATACAAAAATATGGAAATTTTAACTTCAATTCTCCTGGACCCTCCAAGACAATGCATGACTATAGGGAATAAGTGCGCCTTCAGCTGGAGGCCATGCACCTAGCTAGGTGACATCACATAAGCCCCACCCCTTCTGGTTTCCAGTCAATTGTACACCTAGCCAAGTCTAACATAGCAACTTATATACTCAAGAAAAATAGAGATCGATTAAAGAAAAAAATATATTCCAAACAAATATCTTGCGAAACTATTTAAATTGAAATTAAAAAGGGTGGAAACCAGGCAGGTGTGGTCATGGGGAGACTAGGAAATTATTGGTAAGTTAAATTTCCATTTGCTGTATCATCCCTCCATAACGTCGCATACGGAAAGTCCAAAAGCAATTTCCATAAAATAGCGGGTGGGTGAAATTATAATTAAATGGCCACCTGTAGGACATTTCTTCCGAAAGGCAGTGAATGGGGAGGTGGATAAGTGTATAGTAGTTTGTAGTGTCTGGTAAAGGAATGCAGTAACACCCATGTCGCTTCACAGATCTGCTCAGGTCTAATATGTGTGAGACTGGGGAGTTAATTCTGATGATTTATACACTTCCTGGATAAAAGTTTTGTATCCATCTAGATATTGCTGTTTTTGGTGCTGCCCAACCTTTGTTTTAACCTGAGAATAAGATAAAAAAAATATCAATCTCAAGAAACGTTTGGACCTGATGATACAGATCTTCATGGCTGCAACCATATCAAGAGTATGAATATTTTCTTCTTTTCAATGTTTTGAATTTGGACATAATTAAGGAATTATTATCTTATAGTTGATAAGAAAAGGGGGTAAGAAGAGAGGAGAAAGCAGAGCACTACCCAAGCAAGGTAGAATTAGGCTGCGTCCATAGACAATGCAGCCGTGCGGAGGCGCGCGGAGGCTGAGGGAAAGTGGGTGCTTTACCTGGCCTTACTACGCGCGCAATCCGGGGGCGTGTCTATGGGTGGGCTAGTGACGTCACGGAGCTGGTTCACCCTCATTGGGCGAACCGCTCACGTGACCGCCCTATCGCACGAGAAATCAGTTTTGACTGATTTCACGCACATCGTGCACCCCCTCCCACTTCAATGCGCACGCGCTCACTGTATATAAATGTGATCACTGCGTCCGCGTGGTCTGCCTCTCTATGGACACAGCATTAGAAGTGTGCTTCCCAAAGTAGTAAAAATCTGTAGGCTTTATTGGATCATCATGAGACCAGGGGCTAAAAGCCCAAACCATTGTTGTTTGATATAGGAAATTGTGCTAAAAAAAATCACATGTGGCTCTATAGAAGAAGATTCTTCTTTTTATTCCATATATGATTTCTTAAGTTTCCGGATGTTTTATGAATGTCCAATATACAATATATATGTATTATATAACATAAAGATGGGTCTGTATCTAGTAGTGTCCACTTGACCACCCACATAAAGGGCCCCCTGCTTAGAGGTACTTCTTTGGACGTTGGGGTCATAGGTTGGAAAGAGGCTTATCCTCCCAGCCCTGCAGGGACTGGGGAAGTGAATTAGCCCTTACAAAGGGATAGGATATTTGTTTCTTTGTATGTTTCCTTAAACTGTACTGTTTAAAGTATGGGCTGAATAAAAGTCACGGTTTCATTTCCCCAAATCTGTCTCCCTGGTTCTACTTCTGCACGTCTCTTACAATACTCATAATAGTAATTCTATAAGCTGGTCATTATTATGAAAACTTAAATCATATGTTAGAGCTCCTTACCGGTACTGTACATATGACATATTCACAATTACATCAATTGACCTTATATGTGCATCAATTTTAAATTATGGAAGATAGATTATTCACATATATATTTTTATTAAAGAATATTTTCTATAGGCCTTGGTTTTATAATTATATTGGAGCCTATGTACATTTTTAATTACTGAACTGTAAGTAAATTATTCCATGTGTATGTTTAAAATTTAGAGGAGACTCCAAATTATAGTGGACTTACCGCTATTATTAGTGTATGCGCAACCTCCCATATTGTCATATACCATGATTATTGTTTTTGTATACTAATTTGTTAAAGTTGTATTAAACAGTATATATAGGTTATTGTAAATGTTTATTACAAACGTACATAATGGTAACTTTTTAACTCTGAATACATCATCCTTCCATTGACCCCTGAGAGTTTTTTTTCCATTAGTCACTACCATCTGATTCTCATAGATTCCCATATTGTCACCACGTTCCCTGTTTAATTAATTCATTAATTGATTGACACTTGTGTATATATATGTTCACCCATTGGTTACCCACATATACGACTCCCGAAGAAGCCAACCTAGACGAAACGCGTTGAGTTTGAGCATTTTTGGAATTAGAGCACTGCAACGTCCTTGAAGCAGGAGGCAAGGAATGCCGAGAGCACCATTTCTGGGGATCTATCCAGAAGCCCGAAGCCCACGGAGATCAAGGAGACTGTGAGGAAAATACCAAAGCCAGCTGCAGAATCCCTACGAACCAGCACCAGAATGTGGGGGAGGTCCGGAGCATGGCGTCAGCATCGGGGTGCACCTCTCTCCCTAATTCTAATTCTATTGTGTATGTTCTATGTGCAGCATGTGAGTGCACATTTTGTATTGTATGTCTATTTATATAGTGCCAAAAGTGTACTCAGCGCTTCACAAAGAATACAGTACAGGAATTATAATTATACATAAGTGCAGCAAAATCAGACAATAGGAAAGGAAATCCCTGCCCTGAGGAGCTTACAATCTATGTTAGATGTTAGAAATTTGTCTAAAGTGATCTGCACCATCTGTTGTCTTCTCTATTTCTCTGAGGATCATCTGACATACGTACTAGGTCCTAGGACCACTCATATAGGGTTGTCTACCTTTCCAGTCCAAGAAGTTTCCAAGCTCCCTTCAGGGAGTGTATGTTTCTCTGAAAATGCTCGTTTTTATTTGGGAAATGAAGTGAGTGTAATACCCTTCCATGATATACATCACTTATTCCCATCAGGACGTATTACACTATATATGTTACTTTTTTTTGTATATGTTAATCTGCGCTCCCCTTCTGTCGAAGACTCCACTGCCAACAGAAGAACCACAGGAATGGTTCTTCAATTAGGGTTTTGAGCTGCCTCAAGATTTATTTATTCACTTGCACATATAGCACATTGCCTGTGCACATATTGCACTTCAATAGTCATGCAAGGGTTTTATATATTTATTTTATTAATTCACTGAATGTTTACTGCATTAAGCACATATTAGCACTGTAAAAGGGACTTATCCCTTTTCAAGAAACTGCCTCTAAGTCCAGCAGGGAGCTGGTTAATTGACCAGACTCCACCTGCCTAATGAGAGCTCTGCGAAAGTGTCCATTGAGACACAGGAAAGAGATTTTTCCGTAGCTCACAATGGAGCTGATATAAGGAAAAGGAGGGCTGTGTTCTGAAAGCAAGACACAAGGGGACCAGACGTCTATACCTGGACCCTCAAGCAGACAACTACCCAGACACCACTGACCTGGAGGGCCACCTGCATTACGGTACCACTGAGACTTTGGGGTGATAAGTGGGTTCCTCCCCCCACCCCAGCCTTGCAGAGAGGGACTGGTGAAGTAAGTTAGCCCTTACACAGGGATAGGTGTTTGTTGTTGTATGTATATTTTTTATTGCTGTATTGTTTAAAGGAACAGGCAATAAAGCCTTATATTAATTTTACCTTAAAAACAGTCTCCATTGCATACCTCTGGACACATCTCTTGCAAGCACCAGCACAAGAGTGCCTTTTTTACATCTCTGTTTGATATATCTATGCAGACATATCACATCAAAAAAGCATCTAATTTGCATGCACTCTGCAGAAATTGTGTTTATTTGATTGCATATTGCACTCAGTCACAGCAAAAAATCTTGCATTGCTGAGACGTGTAGATCTTAAACTCTGAATGTGAATTTCTGTGTGATATGCAATTGAGCAGCATGTGTATACATCATTTTGAGAGTTTGATTCATTTGCATACCAAATTGGCAAAATTGCATCTCAAAATGTAGATTTTACACTTTGGTTGATTATACCCAGATCCATTTTCATGTGATCTTGCCCATTTTCGCATTGGTGATGCCATTGTCTGAGTGTAATGAAAATGCCATCTTATTACTAAATAATTGTGAGGGTTCATCTTATTTATTAATTAATAAGAAAAGTAAACGAGGTTTGGTGAGGTAAGGTGCTCAAAGTGTACTATACATAGGAAGGAGGGGAAACACACTCTGGGTATTGAGACATTAATAAATGTAACACTGAGTATAAGTAATGGGGCACCAGATACCCTGAAGGTTGGGGTAGGTAGTCCAAAGACAGCCTCCCCTACCTCATTGGGCTAGCCCTAGGTACTCACAGTATTAACTGGTCACCAGAGTCTCCCCTCCACCGCGTGCTGCTGAAATGAAATGGGGTCCAGCAATGTAGAAAAGAGTGCAGCGCACCGCGATCCAAATGAAGAACAGGTCTGGCCAAAAATAGTATCTTTAATGAGGAATCATAAAAGCAAGGGATGCAACCCTTCTACGCGTTTCGTGTCTGGCACTTTATCAAGAAGTGCTTCCACACGGTATACAGAACAGTTAAATAGTAATGGCTGCCAAATCTCGCGATATCCGTGATGTCAACGCTCTACCGTAGCCAATGAAATTTGACCCTCTGACGCATGCACCCCGAGGGACTAGCCATGACGCTGTCCTCACAACACTATTGGGGAACGCCCATAGGGGAGTGCCACAAGTGGGAGGATGGACCCAACGGAGGCTGCATCTGCCCCCATCCTGCCTCTGAGCGCACGTTAAGGATAGTAAATGGCAAAAAAACTAGAGCTAGGTGTCTCAGATATAAGGACAAGGAAATTTTTAATTATTAACCCTACCCCAGTACATGTTTAACCCGCATGATGGGGGATTTGGCCATCCATATGTCAGCTCACTCATCTACCTTTGTAGTTGCCCCACCGGAGAGAATTGACACCCGAGACATGGTGCATATCCCCCATTCATGTGGTATGCATGTATGCTGAAAAAATTATAATAAGGAAATAAAAAAATATAAAAAATATATAACAATAATGGACAGATATTTTCGTCCACTAAAGCTTCTATGAGCAAATAAGGACTGATAAATAGACTCAGACATGGTTGGGTTATGAACAAAAGATACATAGCAACACTGGGCAGCCAATTACAACAGTATCAAAACATACATATTTATTAATTAAAAATATGACAAAACATTTAAAAAAATATTTTTAAAGTACATAATATACTCGTGTAAAAACAAATGAGCATCCTTGTGATGGCAGTGAGGTATAGTTAATTCCACATTCATATTGTACATTTCATACTGTGGGGTACCTGAGGAAAATCATTATTCATATTAGCTATGGCATTAACAGTAGGTACTGTATATACTAACTATTCTGTATAATTTTAGCATGGAATATTAGGGTACTTTTATCATATCATTATAAATTGTAACCAACAACATTCTATCTACCATTCATAATATTTGGCAACAATTGATTTTCTTACTTTTCAAGAAATAGATCTGATGCAGAAATGGGGAAATAAATCAAAGGGAGCGATCTGGTCTACACCAGCACATGGAGAATTTTTTGTAGGGAGAAATTGGATATAGATATAGTGGTGTCATTAATATTTAATGATATCTATATATTTATTGAGACATTTTACTATTCATCTCAAAAAGTGGTTGATGGTCCACTCCACATTGATCCCTTCAGGAAATCTTGTTCTCAATGTAAATATCCAAAAAGACTCTCTGCAGTTCAGGGTGTTCACAATGTCTCCCCCTCTCTCCTTCTTTGTAATTGTTTCAATACCCAAGAAAGAGAAGTTTCTGATACCCCCTTTATTGCATTCTGAAAAGTGATTTGATACAGGGTGCTCTAGGTCTTTTTTCCGGATTAATCTGCAGTGTTCCTGCATTCTTGTTTTTAAAGCTCTTGTAGTCCTACCGACATATCTCTTCCCACAACCACAGCTAATTACATAGACTACCATGGTTGTATTACAATTAATGAAATTATTGATGTTATACTGCTTGTGTGGATTGTGGGAAAAGACATGTCTGGATGGTCTCATAAATTCGCACATGTTGCACTGATTACACCTAAAAGACCCTCTGGTCAGGAAACGGTCTGGATTAACCAATGGGGTGGAGATAACGCTTGGAGAGATAAATGAAGCCAATGTTTTGGCACGCCTATATACATACTTAGGGCCTTGCTTAGTGTACTCACATAAGATGGGGTCCATTTGTAGTAGGTCCCAATGTTTGTTAATAATTTTTTGGACCTGACCACTTGATTTGCTGTATTGTGATATAAACATGGGACACACTTTATCGTTCCCGTGTATCTTCTTTTTTCTGGCATCCCTCACCCTGGACTTTTGGGGTAGCAATGTTTCTCTATCAATCTCCACTACTTCTTGGAGAGTTGATTGGAGGGTCTCCCTGTCATAACCTCTTTCCACAAATCTGTTAGTCAGTGCCTCCGACTGAGTCATGAAATCACTCATTGTGGAGCAATTTCTCCTCAGTCTGAGGTACTGACCCTTGGGTATACCCTTAATCACAGACCCGGGGTGACAGCTGTCCGCCCTCAAAAATGAATTCCTTGAGTTTGTTTTTTTGTATACATCTGTTTGGATGTTTTTGGCAATATCAATATAAAATAGAATGTCCAGGTAGCTGATGTGATGTGCATGATAAGTCATAGTAAAGTGAATATCCAGAGTGTTATTATTTATGTAATCAAAAAATGCTAATAGACTATCTGTGCTCCCGTGCCAAATAAAAATAAGATCGTCTATGAAACGTTTATAGAAAATAATATTGTGTCTGTAAGTGTTGGTGCTATTAAAGATAAAATTATTTTCCCACCACCCCATAAAAAGGTTGGCATAGGAGGGGGCAAAACTTGTCCCCATTGCCGTACCCCGAAGTTGCAAGTAAAATTTGTGCTCAAAAAGAAAATAATTGTGTGTTAAGAGAAAAAGTATAGCTTCCATAATAAATGTGGTCATAGGTAATGAGCTACCTGGACATTCTATGAAATGACGGACAGCCGTCATGCGCAGGTCATGTCGTATGATTGAGTACAGGGAGACCACATCCATAGTTACCCACAAAAATTCCTGATTCCATTCAACTTCTTTCATTTTAGTGAGCAAATCGCCTGAGTCCAGGATGAAGGATGGTAGTTGCCTCACAAAAGGCTGCAAGTAGGCATTGACATATCGTGACAAACCATCCCCCAAAGATCCAATGCTGGAGACTATAGGCCGACCAGGAGGGTCGACCAAAGTCTTGTGGATCTTTGGGAGATGGTGGTAAATGGGGATAACTGGTTTAAAATTGGTTATAAACCCTGATTCATCTTTATTCAAAACATATGTAGCTATTCCTAGATCAACCAAATCTAGGAGTTCCTTTAAAAAGGATTCTGTTGGATCTCGTGGTAGCTCAGAGTAGGATGACACATCACCAAGTTGGCGAAATGCCTCCCTGAAATAGTCTGTCCTACTCTGAACCACCACAGCGCCCCCTTTGTCTGCATATTTAATTACCAGCATGTCATTTTTTTGTAAAGATTTAATTGCAGCGCGTTCTCCTTTATTGAGATTGTCACCTCTAAATTGGGAAAAAGAGAATCCCTGTGCTAATACTCTGAGATCCCTAATGACTAGGTTCTCAAACATTGTGAGATATGGACCTTTAATGAAGGTTGGGTAAAAGATTGATTTTTCTTTTAGTGTAGATTTCCAAACCCCAAGTGTGTATGACTGTGATTCATCAATTACATTACTCTGCAAAAAAAGGTCTTCCATATCTCTAAGTGCACATTGATCCCTAAAAGAGCTCAAGGTGTCTATGGGTGGGGGTGGGCTTTAAGTTGTGTGTGTTAGTTCCAGGGGATCATCACCTGGATTTGTCGCTGTCGGAGACTCACCTCCACAAGGTTGGTGATAAAATTTCTTTAAGGCCATCTTGCGCACAAACTAATGGACATCGACCACTGTGCCAAAGAGGTCAATGTCCATAGTGGGTGCATATTTGAGTCCCTTATTGAGTAGTGATATCTCCGACAGCGACAAATCAATCCCTGAAATATTGATTACATTATTAACATCATTAACATCACTTAATAGTTCTTTTTTCTTTTGTTTGCCCTTTTCCCCCCTGCGTCTCTTCCCCCCCCTCCTTGTCCTCTTTGGTCTTTTCTGAACATCATGTAGTTTTTTGACTGTTGATCTGTGTGGTAAGTATCTAGTACTTGTGCTGAGGCGATATCCCCTCTAGATGAGCTCCCATCTGATGGGCGTCGTTCATCTCGGGACTGATTATTGTCACCACGCTGAGATCCACTGGATCTATTCTCCATATCAAGAAAAGACACTGAGTGTGAAGTTGGTTCTACGTCAGACAGTTCAGAGTCACCACTTTGGTAATCAAAATTACTTGATTTTAAAATAGACTTGCTTGGTGTAGACCTCCTAGACCCCTTCCTCATTGGATCCTGTAAAGACCGGTCAAAAACAGGTACAATTCTTTGCCAGCTGTAAATTTGATTCTTTTCGTAATCAATACGATCACGATCGTATTTGCCTTGTTTCCTGATCATGATTTCTCTCTCAGCATCCTCTGTGGTTTTAGCCAGGATTTTATCAAATTTTGAGAACCCTTCAATGTCCTTAAATCTGCGTAGTTTATCCTGTAATTCCTTAATCTGATTATCAAGTGTTGCTTTCTCATTAATCTTGTGTTGTAAAATCTGGTCCATTAAATTGAATGAACAGGTGTTTAGTGTTTCTATCCACCTTTCCTCAAAAGCTTTGTCAGGGAAGCCAAATGTTGGGGCCTTCTTAACCCTCAAGCCTCTGGGGATTCTCTTCATTTTAAGGTAGTTTTCTGTGGCAACAATGTCCCACCAGATGCGTGTTTTATAGATCAACAATTTTTCTAATTTTTGGAAATATATCCTTAAGTCTGCAACATCATTGGAATCAGTGTCCACCACGCTTTCAAAGACACGCAGAGCTTTCTTTTTCCTGGAGGAATCATCCCCACAGTTGAAGGTATATATTATAGGTACAGAAATATCTTGTACAGCCTCACTGTCATCCATTCTGAATTCCTTCAACTTAATTGTACTAAATGTCCATAAAAACAAACGAGTGGCACAGACCTGTTCTATGTCCTGAATTGATTAAATCACTTCTTGTAACACAGGAAATAAGTCCTCAATATTTAGTTCCACCTTTGAATAGACACGAGCTACCTTGAAGAGAGTAAACGAGGTTTGGTGAGGTAAGGTGCTCAAAGTGTACTATACATAGGAAGGAGGGGAAACACACTCTGGGTATTGAGACATTAATAAATGTAACACTGAGTATAAGTAATGGGGCACCAGATACCCTGAAGGTTGGGGTAGGTAGTCCAAAGACAGCCTCCCCTACCTCATTGGGCTAGCCCTAGGTACTCACAGTATTAACTGGTCACCAGAGTCTCCCCTCCACCGCGTGCTGCTGAAATGAAATGGGGTCCAGCAATGTAGAAAAGAGTGCAGCGCACCGCGATCCAAATGAAGAACAGGTCTGGCCAAAAATAGTATCTTTAATGAGGAATCATAAAAGCAAGGGATGCAACCCTTCTACGCGTTTCGTGTCTGGCACTTTATCAAGAAGTGCTTCCACACGGTATACAGAACAGTTAAATAGTAATGGCTGCCAAATCTCGCGATATCCGTGACGTCACCGCTCTACCGTAGCCAATGAAATTTGACCCTCTGACGCATGCGCCCCGAGACCTAGCATAGGGGAGTGACTAGCCATGACGCTGTCCTCACAACACTATTGTGGAACGCCCATAGGGGAGTGCCACAAGTGGGAGGATGAACCCAACGGAGGCTGCATCCGCCCCCATCCTGCCTCTGAGCGCACGTTAAGGATAGTAAATGGCAAAAAAACTAGAGCTAGGTGTCTCAGATATATAAGGACAAGGAAATTTTTAATTATTAACCCTACCCCAGTACATGTTTAACCCGCATGATGGGGGATTTGGCCATCCATATGTCAGCTCACTCATCTACCTTTGTGGTTGCCCCACAGGAGAGAATTGACACCCGAGACATGGTGCATATCCCCCATTTATGTGGTATGCATGTATGCTGAAAAAATTATAATAAGGAAATAAAAAAATAAAAAAATATATAACAATAATGGACAGATGTTTTCGTCCACTAAAGCTTCTATGAGCAAGATATTTTTTTTAATGTTTTGTCATATTTTTAATTAATAAATATGTATGTTTTGATACTGTTGTAATTGGCTGCCTTGTGTTGCTATGTATCTTTTGTTCATAACCCAACCATGACTGAGTCTATTTATCAGTCCTTATTTGCTCATAGAAGCTTTAGTGGACGAAAACATCTGTCCATTATTGTTATATATTTTTTATATTTTTTTATTTCCTTATTATAATTTTTTCAGCATACATGCATAGATGAGTGAGCTGACATATGGATGGCCAAATCCCCCATCATGCGGGTTAAACATGTACTGGGGTAGGGTTAATAATTAAAAAATTCCTTGTCCTTATATATCTGAGACACCTAGCTCTAGTTTTTTTGCCATTTACTATCCTTAACGTGCGCTCAGAGGCAGGATGGGGGCGGATGCAGCCTCCGTTGGGTCCATCCTCCCACTTGTGGCACTCCCCTATTGGCGTTCCACAATAGTGTTGTGAGGACAGCGTCATGGCTAGTCACTCCCCTATGCTAGGTCTCGGGGCGCATGCGTCAGAGGGTCAAATTTCATTGGCTACGGTAGAGCGGTGACGTCACGGATATCGCGAGATTTGGCAGCCATTACTATTTAACTGTTCTGTATACCGTGTGGAAGCACTTCTTGATAAAGTGCCAGACACGAAACGCGTAGAAGGGTTGCATCCCTTGCTTTTATGATTCCTCATTAAAGATACTATTTTTGGCCAAACCTGTTCTTCATTTGGATCGCGGTGCGCTGCACTCTTTTCTACATAATAAGAAAAGTAGTTCTGAAATACTATTCTATGCAATGAAACAATTAATAAATTAAGAGTTTTATATAGCTGTGTACAGTATGTTCAGAAGACTAGAAATCTCGTGTATGCTTAGAAGCACAGTTTTAATATGCTTTAATGTGTGTCCTCTACTATTGTCTGCATTTTTCTGAGTGGAGCACTGTACCTGCTGTCTGACTGGAAGGTTTTTTAACCTCTTAACTACCTGTGTTTCTGCATCATTGGACATCCTGCTGTCTGATCTTGGAATCATCTATAGTTTTGACCTCCTACTGCCTACATTCTTATTATACCATGTGAGTGGTAGGAAGTGATTTATTCTTTTTACCTTGTGGATATTTACTATTGGCAGTACTGTACTATATTTCCCTTTTTTTTTTTTTACATAAACCGGAAAGTGTTTGTGCTCTGAATCCTGTACTTGAATACCACAAATAATGAATGTACAAGCCAACAGCAATGTTGCTGTGCTCCAGCAACAGCTGTGATTGTTTGGATAGGCAACAAACTGAAGCAATACTAGGTACAGTGATACAATGTATAAAAAGTAAATACTGTATATATAAATTTTCAATCTTATCTAACACCCCTAAGGGCACACATAAGCATATTGATGGACATGTCCTCTGGCCAATGGCTGTGAGACACTGAAATAACTAAGATCATTAGGAGTACGACATCACAAAAGAGATATAGGCATGTTATGAGGGGAGAGCTGCAGAGTGCAAGAGAGAGGGAATATGTCTCATGGAGCCTGCTGAGAGAAAGGGGACTGTAGGAGATGTGTGCAGAGGTACATATAATGGAGAGTGACTTGGGTGCAATTATATCTTTATTATTGAGCCTGTTCCTTTATCCAGGCAAAACATACAAAAACAACACAATAACAAACCCCTGTCCCTTTGTAAGGGCTAACTTACTCTCAAGACCCTATCACCCCAAAGTCTCAGGAAATACCGTAAGCAGGTGGCCCTCAATGTCAGCCTCTGGCAGGTTCCTGGGTTCTATGTGTCCACGAAATATAGGTCTCTGGGTGTCTTGATCTCAGCGCAGCCTTTGTGCTGAAGACAGTGTCTGTGTGCAGGCTTCTCTGCTCTCCTTCTGTCAGCAAAATGTGAAACTAAGGAATCTCTCTCCTGTCTCTCACATGAAGCTTTTTACAGAACTCTCATTAGTCCAGGTGGAGACTAGTTAATTGAGTGGTTGCAATTAACTACTTATCTGCTGGAATCTCAGAGCTCTGAGGCTGCTTTATTTAAACAGGGATGTCCCTGTTACAGGCACCCACATAACGTGAGGGTCTTGAAGCAGTGAATAGGCCACATGGAACCACACTGTGTATCATTTTTATTGTACACAACTTACACCACTTTTGTGAAGTAACTATCCGGTACCTATAATACCATCATATAGTACAAAAGCACCAACGTTGTTCTGGCACCAACAGGATAGTAGAAAATAGTTATTATAAGAGACCCCAGGGACTGAGCAAGAAAAATTGTGGGATAATTGCACAGCAAGATACATTTTTAATCTTTCCTTGCATGTGTGATGTGTTGTTCAGGGTCCTCGACTACGAGAGCCCTGATATGTAATTATTATATTATGTATACATAAAGTATGGTTACTTAAAAGATACGTGTTACACTGTGTTGTCTGTCCCCAGCCGGGTCCATGCATAACGATTATTCGCTATCGTGGTATTGACGGATTTCTTTTTGGCGGATTTGGATGTACCATTGATCTACTGGTTTCTTTGGTCCACGGATTCCTATGGATCAGTTTCAAAAAGAGTGGTCCACCTTTTATGCATTTGTTTTTTTAATCATTGACAATCCAATCCGTGGAATCTGCAATCCGCGGGTGGATTTTAAGAATTCAATCCACAGATTCAGCAATCTGCATTCTTAGAACGTGAATTGGATTCTTAAAATCCATCAGCGGAATCCACAGACTGGAATGGTAAAATGCACCAGCGGATTGTATCCAATGGTGTTTTTTGATTGATCCGCACAGATTGAAACTGAATAATCCGCCAACGGATTTTTCACAGCAGAATAGATTTTGAATGGAAAGCTCGGAAAATTCCGCAGAACAAATTTGAACATTTCACCCATCTTTAAACAGGTGTCATGTGACAAGAACGGATCTGGTATTTAATACTGCATAAAGGCCTTTAATCCACATATTACTAATCATTTCTTGTTCCTTCATTCTATTGAACAAACTGCACAAAGCCCAGAAAATTCCAGTATGATTAACCAGTTCATATTTATTCATTCGGAATAGAGGTCTTTACTTGCATATTTTGGCCAAAGATGGTACGCTTGCCTACCTTTCCAAGAAAATACTGTAGGTTCCACTTACTCACTGTTTCAATCCCAAATTTTACCTCATGATATATCAATGCAAAATTGTGTGGAATGTGTGATGATGGGTAAACAATCTTAAAAGAAGCTGTGCATTCACTTTCTCCCAACGGATACAGTCCTTAACTATATTCAGAGACAAGCCAGTCTCCATTAGAAAAAGGTAGATTGTGGCTTTCACCACACCTTATGTTGCCCTTTCTATTATGCCAAAGGCATTATTTCTGTACCATCTAGATCAGGGGAGCGCAAACATCTTGAGCTGCGCCCCCTGCCTGCTCCCCCTCGCTTTTGCGCCCCTTCACGTTGTTTGGCGGCATCAAATGACGCCGCGAGTCACGTGGCGTGATGTCACGTGACCCCATTGCCATGGAGACATATGTGTGACATCACTCCGCATGACACCGCGGTGTCATTTGACGCCGGCATCGCGTCTTACCAGCTCTGCAGAATCCCGGTAAGTGAGCTGCAGAGGCCTCACATGATCCCCCGGCATTTAATTTAAATGCCTCAGGGAAGATTGTGGGGCCTCTGCAACTGCCCGCGCTCCCCCAAACAAATCCAGCGCCCCCCACTTTGTGCACCGCTGATCTAGATCATGATGATAAATTATTCCTATTTAAGAAATATTTTAAACCAGAGTCAAAGTTTGATAAAAGGATTAAAATAAGTGGTTTGAACAAGAAACAAAGTTTATATCTGGCAATATATTACTCTAAAAAAAAAAAAAAAACCTGAACATTGGGTGAATTAGACGTTACCATAGTTGTATTTCCTTTAGTTTCCTCAAAGGACTGAGCAGCAGGAAGGGATGAACCCCCCAAGATCCACTGGGAGAAATTTAGCAAAACACCATCTGCACCTATGTGCTTCCATGCTATACTCATGGAAATGTAACAGTAGTCTATCCATCATGTTGTAGGTGGAATTCATACTTGCTAAGCATATCCTAGATAGAGGTTATTATAAATCCCTTAGGCACACCATCTGTAACTAGAATCACTGTGCTATGAAAAGTCAATAATAATAATATTAACAGGGAATATGAAATTATGCTGAGTACTTTGATATATAAAAATAAATTGTCCCAGGCGCTGTGAATAAAGTCCAATGAACCCCAATACCGTGAACCAATTGGGCAGTCTTTGGTAAGGCTTCCTATGCCAGATAGATGATCTTGATAGTTTGGTGGACAGGCAGGGGTGTTGTCTGATCTGGTGTTATGATGCTTCTGTAATCATAGAGAAAAAAGACAGCAGGACACGCACATGGCGTGGTATGGCTTTTTCAATCACCCCCCTTGCCTAGAACCCTGAAATCCTACTTACAGGATGAGGGCTCTCATGTACAGTTGAGAGAATCTGTGCCTCACGTCTCCATCCCTCACAGCGTCTCACGGATCCACGTGGTCTGGTCTGCAGGGATCCCCTTATTCGGCGTTGATGGTACCAGCACTCCCACAGATGTTCACATGTGGGGGAAGGGGGGGGTTGGAGACGGGGAAAGATTGTAGAAATAGACTAGTGTGATAACGTTCAGGGTATTTATTAACACACACAAACACAATAAAATCACACTTACAATCTAAAAGAATGGTGAGCTCCGCTCAAAATGCCGTCCGCAGCTTGTGCAGTTTCCAGTGTTGCTCAGGGAACGGTCACCACGCGCTGTACTCGATTCCGGATCTCGAGTGACGTCAGCGGTGGATCAGACCAGGACTCTCCTCACACTAGGAACTACGGGTGCCCGGGCAGCTCAATTCACTAGGCTCCTCCTCCCTACGCGTTTCGTGACGTGTTGTCACTTCCTCAGGGGATAATGGAGCCTAGTGGATAGGCTATTTATGCTAATTCCAGGTAGAGAGCCCTCCTATAAGTGGGACGGACTGGGCGTGATTACCATGTGTTACATTCAACTGCGATCGTGAAAATGGCAGATTGGGATCAATGTTAACACATACATCATCAATTTTGGACCCTTGTCATAGCATATAATTTAAAAAAACAGCCTACATTTCTAGTGAATTGATTAGTAACTAAAACATCTTATTGATCAAATCCTAAGAAATCACATTGATAGTTTAAAAACATCTACATTGTACGAGATTATTCAAAACATTGTGTACCACTTAAATAATATCCTTATGCAGTACATATACATAACACAGTTGTTATGATTTAAAAATTTATAAAAACAAATAAACAGAGTTCAGTGCACTAGTAAAATGAATTGGTACACAGATTTTAAAATGAGCAGTAAGAATCTGATGATCACTCAGGTATAGTAAAATGATCAAAACCCTAATTGATTCACTGATCTTTTAAAAAAGCTGCCAGGTCGAAATCGATATTAAGGCCGAGGGGGGACAGTGTCTTCAGTACATAGATCCAATAACTTTCTTTTTTAGATACTAAATTAAGTCTGTCTCCCCCCCGCCAACTACTTTTTGGGTTATCGATCCCTACACATACCAGACCCTCTGGGTTCTGGCCATGATGCGTTTTAAAATGATTTGAGACACTGTGAGTCTCGAGGCCCCTCTTAATATTGTAGACGTGTTCTGCGAACCGTCTTTTGAGGGGTCTCCCTGTGCGGCCTACATATTGCAGGCCGCAAGGACATTCTAATAAGTACACACAGAAATTGGTCCTACAGTTGATAAAAGTTTTAATATCAAAACTAGTCCCTGTTACTCTGGATTGAAAGTTTTTTGTCTTTTTACTGTACTTGCAACCAATACAGTTGTTACAAGTGTAATACCCCTTTAGATCATTTAACCATGACACATGGCGATCTCTGAGGCCATCAATAGGACAGCTGGGAGAGAGGGAAGATTTCAAATTCCTAGCCCTTTTATAAACTATTTTTGGTTTATTGGGGAGGATAGATTTCAGGATAGGGTCTTTACGGAGAATGCCCCAATGTTTGTTAAAAGTCTTGGATATAACTGGGGCCAGCCCACTATACTGAGTGATAAAAAATGGAAACTGATCTGGGATTTTGGGTTTAGAAATTCCTCCCATATCTTTGCTACATATTAGAGAGGCTCTATCTATTTTGTTAACTTCTAATATAGCTCTATCTATAGAGCTATCTACCCCCCACCCCCCCCCCCCTTCCCCCACATGTGAACATCTGTGGGAGTGCTGGTACCATCAACGCCGAATAAGGGGATCCCTGCAGACCAGACCACGTGGATCCGTGAGACGCTGTGAGGGATGGAGACGTGAGGCACAGATTCTCTCAACTGTACATGAGAGCCCTCATCCTGTAAGTAGGATTTCAGGGTTCTAGGCAAGGGGGGTGATTGAAAAAGCCATACCACGCCATGTGCGTGTCCTGCTGTCTTTTTTCTCTATGATTACAGAAGCATCATAACACCAGATCAGACAACACCCCTGCCTGTCCACCAAACTATCAAGATCATCTATCTGGCATAGGAAGCCTTACCAAAGACTGCCCAATTGGTTCACGGTATTGGGGTTCATTGGACTTTATTCACAGCGCCTGGGACAATTTATTTTTATGTATTTTGGCTTGTACAGGTTTGGAATAACCTGTTGATTTTTTGTCCAATAGGCTGCTTTTTTTCACTATTTTTATTTATTTATTTGTTTTTCACATATATTTGTTGATCACTTTAGGGCTATTCACCTTAACTTGTAATCACTATTCATTCACATTGTGTAGATTAGCGCTTTTTAGAGGGCTTATAATTGTTTGTTTGCCATTATTTTGAGTACTTTGATATGCTGAAAGGTTTAGGATTCCATAGGACTGTTATGTCAAATTTGAACTACGGTTTAACTTTCTAAACCTGTATATGTCAACTCACCACAGAGATGGCTAATGGGTGTTAAAAACACAGTACAGTAGTAGTAGTAGTAGTAGTAGTAGTAGCAGTAGTAATAGTACCGACTATATGAAGAAACAAATTAAATTACATAGTTACATAGTAGATGAGGTTGGAAAAAGACAACAGTATGTCCATCACGTTCAACCTATGCTAAATATAGTTCACAAATACTAATCCTATATCTGTATTTACAGTGTTTTGATCCAGAGGAAGGCACACAAAAACCCCAAAGAAAACATTCTTCAATTCTCTTAAAAGGTAATGAATTCCACATTTTAACTGCCTTACGGTAAAGAACCCTTTCCTTTTTTGCTGGTTAAATCTCTTTTCCTCCAACCATAAGGTATGACCCAGTGTCGATTGTACTATCCTTGGAAGCTCCTTGTATTGTCCCTGAATATATTTGTATATAGTTATATCTCCTCTTAGATGCCTCTTTTCTAATGTAAACAAATCAAAATGAGCTAGCCTTTCCTCAGATTTTCCAATCCCTTTATTAATATGATGGCTATTCTATGTACATTTTCTAGTTCCATAACGTCTTTTTTTATGGAGTGGTGCACAAAACTGTACTCCATATTCAAGGTGTGGCCTTACTAATGATTTAGACAGTGGCATAATTACAGATGCAGTGGCCATTATTTAAACAAAGCACGCGGTGTATACCTCGGTATACCCATGTCATGGCGCGGGATTACTTCCAACCGTACCGCCTTTAGATGCTAGTGCATAAAATGAAATTTTAGTGTTCTGGCTTTTAAACACCTGAAATTGACCCATTAGCACATTACTGTACACATTACAATTAATTAATTTCATTGCATTTAATTGCACACAATCCATGAAATTCAAACACAGCAACCGCGATAAACACGTGTGCCTGGGGCGATTTGGCCGCGTTCATGCTGCGTGGAGTACAGCAGGGCACACGAAAACGGCGCCGTGATACCTTAAAATAACGGCCGCTACATCTGTATGCTTACTTCTCTTAATTCCTCATTTAATACAAGTTAAGATCTTGTGTGCCTTTGCAGCTACTGTATAACATTCAGCACTTTGGCTTAGCCTGCTGTCTGCAAGTACTCCTAAATCCTTTTTAGGATTGACCTACTTTTACCCCATTTAATTTGAAAGTTGCCTGTATATTCTTGTTTCCCAAATGCATAACCTTACATTTATCTGTTTTAAAACTCATCTGGCCTACAGACAAGGTACTGCCATCCCCCCTGTCAGTTGGGCTCGCTTCATGATTGTTCTATTTACTCTCGGTTTCTTATCTCCCCATATAAACTTAGAGATCTCAGACTGAAGCGAGAGCATATCCTTCAGTCTAAGTGGCACCGGTAGTGTCTGGAAAAGGTATAGGATACGTGGGAGAATATTAATTTTGATACTATGTATCCTACCTATCCAGGAGATTTTATAGGACTTCCATTTTCTGATGTCTGTTTTCAAAGACCGAATGAGTGAGGGATCATTTGCACTGTATAGGCTTTTACAATCCTTTGTAATGTGTACCCCTAGATATTTAATCGCAGAACGCTGCCAATTAAAATTGAAATTAAGCTCTATCAATTTTACCATTTCTTTTGGAAGGGATACGTTTAGCGCCTCAGATTTAGTCTGGTTTATTTTATAACCAGATATTCTATGGAATTTCCCTAACAAGTCAAAAAGATTTGGCAGAGACGTGAAGATTTTTGACCTCACTATTCCTCAATATCCATGGCTGTTCCTTTTGAAAAGACCTGGCCGGGCCTTTCCAAAACAGGTAATAAATTAATTATGCATTGAGCAACAGCCACGAGGTGCGAGATCGCGGCACTGTGGAAACAAGCAGAGATTCCAAATATCCCCCAGATTAGGAATCGAATGTGGTATATTTGCCAGATGGAAAAATTAACGAGTTTAGTTAATGACACTGGCGCCAAATTTATAAAAGTCTGGATGCCGTGGTTGGCCCAGACAGACATCCCAGCAGTAGAGAGAACCACAATCTGGCAATGATAGAGATAAATGCGTTCTCGTTTGAAATATGGGTAAGAATATGAGTAAGAATGAGCTATAGGTCACCTTTTAATAAGACTAGCCAGGCCTTCGAGGGTGAAGGTGTCACCATATATATGTACACTGGCGACACACTTTATTCGAGCACGGCTAGTCCCGCGAATTCGGGTATACTCGGGTGTATTCAGGTTTCTGATATTTTTCAGCCAGAGTGCATTGCGTTATTTTCCGGCAGGAATTTAAGCTTTTTATTCCGGCTGGTTACAATACTGCAATGCCGTCAAAATACACATGGTGGCGCTTGCGAGCTATTCTCTGTGAAGCCGTCCCCTATAATGAATTGTAATGCAGTATACAGTATATATATATATACAGTACTGTATAACAACAACCCCTGTAAGCCCTAACATACAGTACTGTACAGTACTGTACTGTATATGCACATACATAAATGATACTACTGTATGGGCGGCGGGGGCGAGATGTGTTTGCAGCAGAGAGAGATCCGCTGCTCTCTCTCTGCGCAAACATCCACACATTAAAAATTATTTGAAATACATTTTTATTGATAGTGTAGATGTGCAGGGGGTCTCCGGAGCTGAACCGCGTTGGTTTTAGGTCTGGGGACCCCGTGCCCCCCGAGATACAGGCCCCTTTAGGGGGTGCCGGTATCCAGCTCTGCGTTAAAAGCCCCGATCACGTGACCGCGGCCTGTAAACCAAGCAGAGCAGAGGGATACCGGCACCCCCTAAAGGGGCCTGTATCTCGGGGGGCACGGGGTCCCCAGACCTGAAACCTGTGCGCTTCTGCTCTGGAGACCCTCTGCACATGTACAGTATCAATAAAACACATACAATATACAGTATAAATAAACACTCGTTCTTTACCTTAGCGTCTATGCGCTATGGTAAAGAAGCATTATTTTAATAATATTGTAAAGTGAGCAGGGGGTTCCCTGAGCCAGAAATTAATGATTAATGCTCAGGGAACCCCCCCCCCCCTGCTCCTGATCAATATTATTAAAAATACGGAAAATGCTGCGTCATTACCATAGCGGATAGCCGCTAAGGCAATGAAGGGGTTAACCCACCGTGCCCGCTTTATTGTGTGTAGTGGGGATGGGTGAGGGGGGTATTTGGCCCTTGGTGTGAGTTTACGACTTGCGGGAGGGGGGGGGGGGTTGCGGGTGCACTTAACCCCTTCACGATCGTAGCAGTTAATACCGCTACGGTCATGAAGGGGTTAAGCCCTCCCGCTACCCCAACCCCCCCCCCCCCCCCGCAAGCCCTCCCCAACCATCGTTGGGGCGAATACCCCATTCACCCACCCTCCCGCTACCCACAATAAAAAAATACACACACACAGCAGCCGCCAAAAAATAAATAAATAAATGACAATAAATACATTTGAAATACATTTTTATTGATAGTGTAGATGTGCAGGGGGTCTCCGGAGCTGAACCGCGTTGGTTTTAGGTCTGGGGACCCCGTGCCCCCCGAGATACAGGCCCCTTTAGGGGGTGCCGGTAGCCCTCTGCTTGGTTTAAAGGTCCGATCATGTGATCGCGGCCTGTAAACCAAGCAGAGCAGAGGGATACCGGCACCCCCTAAAGGGGCCTGTATCTCGGGGGGCACGGGGTCCCCAGACCTGAAACCTGTGCGCTTCTGCTCTGGAGACCCTCTGCACATGTACAGTATCAATAAAACACATACAATATACAGTATAAATAAACACTCGTTCTTTACCTTAGCGTCTATGCGCTATGGTAAAGAAGCATTATTTTAATAATATTGTAAAGTGAGCAGGGGGTTCCCTGAGCCAGAAATTAATGATTAATGCTCAGGGAACCCCCCCCCCCCCCCTGCTCCTGATCAATATTATTAAAAATACGGGAAATGCTGCGTCATTACCATAGCGGATAGCCGCTAAGGCAATGAAGGGGTTAACCCACCGTGCCCGCTTTATTGTGTGTAGTGGGGATGGGTGAGGGGGGTATTTGGCCCTTGGTGTGAGTTTACGACTTGCGGGAGGGGGGGGGGGTTGCGGGTGCACTTAACCCCTTCACGATCGTAGCAGTTAATACCGCTACGGTCATGAAGGGGTTAAGCCCTCCCGCTACCCCAACCCCCCCCCCCCCGCAAGCCCTCCCCAACCATCGTTGGGGCGAATACCCCATTCACCCACCCTCCCGCTACCCACAATAAAAAAATACACACACACAGCAGCCGCCAAAAAATAAATAAATAAATGACAATAAATACATTTGAAATACATTTTTATTGATAGTGTAGATGTGCAGGGGGTCTCCGGAGCTGAACCGCGTTGGTTTTAGGTCTGGGGACCCCGTGCCCCCCGAGATACAGGCCCCTTTAGGGGGTGCCGGTAGCCCTCTGCTTGGTTTAAAGGTCCGATCACGTGATCGCGGCCTGTAAACCAAGCAGAGCAGAGGGATACCGGCACCCCCTAAAGGGGCCTGTATCTCGGGGGGCACGGGGTCCCCAGACCTGAAACCTGTGCGCTTCAGCTCCGGAGACCCCCTGCACATGTACACTATCAATAAAAATGTATTTCAAATGTATTTATTGTCATTTATTTATTTATTTATTTATATTTATTTATTCATTGTGCTGCTGCTGCAAGTCGTAAACTCACACCAAGGGCCAAACACCCCCCTCACCCCCAATAAAAAAAATTCACGCACAGCAGCCCCACAATTAATAAATAAATCTAAATAAATAAATAAAATCTATGTAAAACCCCCTCCCCTATTCTCGCTTTTAAAACGCCCTGCCTTCTCTCTAATCTATGTAAAAAACCCTCCCCCTATCCCCCTATTGTGTGTGCGTTAAACTTCCCTGCAAGCTATGTAAAAAAACCTCCCCCTATTGTGTGTGTGTTTAAATCTGTCTGGCCTGTGTTTCTGAGTGCTGAGTGCTCTGCGTTTAAAGGTCCCGATCACGTGATCGCGGCCTGTAAACCAAGCAGAGCAGAGGGATACCGGCACCCCCTAAAGGGGCCTGTATCTCGGGGGGCACGGGGTCCCCAGACCTGAAACCTGTGCGCTTCAGCTCCGGAGACCCCCTGCACATGTACACTATCAATAAAAATGTATTTCAAATGTATTTATTGTCATTTATTTATTTATTTATTTATATTTATTTATTCATTGTGCTGCTGCTGCAAGTCGTAAACTCACACCAAGGGCCAAACACCCCCCTCACCCCCAATAAAAAAAATTCACGCACAGCAGCCCCACAATTAATAAATAAATCTAAATAAATAAATAAAATCTATGTAAAACCCCCTCCCCTATTCTCGCTTTTAAAACGCCCTGCCTTCTCTCTAATCTATGTAAAAAACCCTCCCCCTATCCCCCTATTGTGTGTGCGTTAAACTTCCCTGCAAGCTATGTAAAAAAACCTCCCCCTATTGTGTGTGTGTTTAAATCTGTCTGGCCTGTGTTTCTGAGTGCTGAGGGCCAAACACCCCCCTCACCCCCAATAAAAAAAATTCACGCACAGCAGCCCCACAATTAATAAATAAATCTAAATAAATAAATAAATAAAGACATGAAGAGAAATAAATATATACTGTACAGTATATACTTTGTATATATATATACACTGTATATATATATATATATATATATATATATATATATATATACAGTATACATATATACACTGTGTATATATATATATATATATATATATATATATATATATATATATATCATACAGCTATATTTATATATATATATATATATATATATATATATATATATATATATATATATATATATATATATATATATATATATATATACTGTATATATATATATATATATATATATATATATATATATATATATATATACATACTGTATGTGAGTGAAAAGAGAAAAAAGTAACCCGTATGGGAGCACTCAGGTATGCAATTGATATATTTGTTTATTTATTTGACACAGTGCAAAAAGGGATGAATAAACAGTACATGATTTAAAAACACTTAAAAAAGAGGCATGGACCCTTAAACACTAATGAACAGCACTAGGGAACGACACACACTGTCAACCCTAAACATGAAAAGGATAGTGACTCAAAAAACACTAGGGAGAATCAAAGTGAATCACAATACAGTAGGTTACTGGGTTTAAAGGCACCTACTGTATACAACGCTAAGGATAATGCACACTACACACCAAAAGGTAGACTTGTCAAAGTATAAATGACAGTCTCAAAGCATCACACATCTGCATTAGCATACAGTAATATACAGTAACCAATGCCTACAGCACAAATCATGTGTAGGAAAGGTGGTAAGGTGGAATGAAATCCCTAGATGTGTAGAGCAATGAAGTTAATGAATAGCATACTGTACAGTATAAAACATAACATTACAATCCACACAGTACATTGCATTTACAGTACATTGTATACTGTAAATGATGCATAGCATTAAATCTATGCACCATATACAGTACTGTACATTCTGCAAATGAATGTTAACAATATAATTGCAAGCTACTCTACCAGTAAATACTGTACAAACACTTCCAAACAAGTCAACTTAACTACAGTATTTTAACCAAGCAAGTAAACCAAAATCAATATATACTGTAAGTAACAACCAGAAAAGACAATTTAAAAACAAACTAACCCTTACAATACCAAGGATTACATCTATCTAATTGTAAAAAACCTTATACATTATACACAGCATTGTTTAAAAACCCCTTCCCCCCTAATGTTTGTGTTAAGCAGATTACACTGAAGGGAGAGAGATATAAAGGCCTAAAGCCCCTTCCCCCCCTAATGTTTCTGTTAAGCAGATTACACTGAAGGGAGAGAGATATAAAGGCCTAAAGCCTTACCTGCATTGGTAAACCCTCCCTGCATTGGTAAACCCTCCCTGCATTGATGTCGTGTAGTGTACAGTATGTAAATGTGGGGAGGAGGGGGGCCCAATGTGCATAATGTACTGTGAGGTCTAACCACCCTCACCCCCTACCCACATACTGTACCGTTACCCCCCCCCCCCCCCATCCTGGCCATGGCCCCTCACGCACAGCAGCTCCACAATTAATAAATAAATATAAATAAATACATGAAGAGAAATAAATATATACTTTATATATAAATGTGAGTTTATAAATAAAATAAAGAATATTATTTCTAGGGGCCCTAGAACAGAAGTTCCCACGCCAATTTCGCGCTCATTGCTCTTTTTTTGCTCTTTTTTTACAATGTTGCTGGTCTTGCGGCTTTGCAGTATGCAAGCAAAAAGCGCAGTGTATGAAGTCTGGGTGAGCGCTTTCCACATTTGATGCCTACGGCACCTTCCCATTTCTACACACTTCAATACCTGCACAGTTGGTAGCGCTTTCCATCCCAGCTACCATTCTGGATATTCACCTCTCACAGGCCATTCTTGCCCGAGTCTGTCCTATCAGACAGGGGCATTAACCTGTATCCACACCACCTGGACAATTTCTCTCTGTCAGAGACTTGTGCTATTTATTTTATATATTTTTGTGTAATTATTCATGCAAATTTATGCTCATTTCATATGTGGTTTTCAACATAAAGTGGCTGCTGGGCCTGATCCTAACTCATACAGTATACAGTAGCGCTTCCCTGTTTGTTTGTTTATTGCAAGCAAAAAGCAGTTTGTAGTACTGAGTGTGAGATAAATTACTGTATTTATCAGTGTTGATCAAAGAGAGTTGATCAGAAGGATTCCCCTTATATACAGTACGTAGAATTAATAAAATTGTATTATTTTCCGATATCCGCAGTGATTCTGGTCAACCTGACAGATTTTTAGTAATACAGTATACTGTACTGCAAGACCATGTGTTGTCTACCTTTTACTACAGTATACTGTACTGTATGAATGACAATAGAGTGCTGTATACTTTATAAGGGGAATCCTTCTGATCAATTCTCTTTGATCAATACTGATAAATACAGTATCATATTTATACCCCTTTAGCACCTGTCGTTCCATCCTATGCACCCATTTACTGTACAATGGTGATTGCGGTCGTATTCACGTACTTTATGTGAGATAAATTAACCAGTTCTTTTATTGCTGAAGTCGCCACAAAATACTTTTATTTACAAATACAGTACAATACAATGGTGAAACTTTTCAAGTTAACAGCAATTCAAAACATCAACACACAATAATACATACTTTACAGTACTGTACAGTATACTGTACTAGTATATTTGGGCCTTGTCTTTGGGGGTTTATTCATGCAATTATTAGGGTGACCTGGCGTTGGAAATACTGACACAGTACAATCCTACAGCTACACCACCCACCCCCTCCCTTAGAGTTTTTAATCCCTCCCTGGCCAAGCATCAATCGTCTGGCTAATCCAATCCAAGCCATTGTTTTGTTAATCTGGCCCTGGGCTGTTCAGAACAGCCACTGCTTCTAAATTACTGAAAATATACAGGATAAATATACAGTGATGTGAAATAATCCTTTCTGTGTGTCTGAGAGTGTTGAAAGTCACCAGGTCCTCATCTAGTAGAGTACATTCTCGAATACCTTTAGAATAAAAATACAGTATATATAAATATACAGTATAAATATTGCACAGTATACTGTAATGTTAAATAACCCATCCTGTTCTTTTTCCCTTCATACTGTAACAGTATCCTCATTGTGTCTGCGGTACAGTAGTTCATTGAGAGAGGAGAGGTTTTGTGTACATCATTACTGCTGTTTATATACTGTACATTTGACTGCACAAGCAGATTTGACGAACACAAGGCCCCCCCTCCCCTCTGGTGCACCCTTTTTCCTGGAACGACAAGAAAACAAAAACTTTGTTCAGTTACTGTACTGTACTGTATGTGCGTACTGTATTATGGTAGACCTACTGTACAGTAGGTGGCTGGTGCAGCTTTCTCTGGAAAGAAAAAATGGAGCAGTTAGTAGGCAGTTACTGTAGTATGTCAAACTAGTCTACTGTACTGTATACTGGAACTACTGTAAACTCTGACTATTGGGAAAGCTAAAATCTGTGCCATACTTACCTGTATCATAGTGTACCTACTGTACAATACTACAGCACTGTACTACTTTCCTGATGCTTGTCCATTGCGCGCGATGACAATGGGCAACACAGTGGCAATATGGTCTATATATTTATTGCATCGTTCCTCGGTGAGTACATCGTTCCAAAAACTCATTATGGCTGTATACAACTCGTCCTTCTTGGAGGGTTTCGCCACTTTACGGATGTGGTCCTTCAGCTGATGCCAGACCATTTCGATCGGATTGAAGTCTGGTGATCTGTGATTGGAAAGAAAGGACAATTAGTTTAAGAGATACAGTACACAGTAAAAACAGTGGGGAACATATAAATGGGACACGGTCTACTACACTTACTCCGCTGGCGTCTTCACCCAGTTGATGCCGCGCTCAAGGATATGCGCCGTCGACGCGGTGTGCTTGGGATCATTGTCCTGGTAAAAGCGATGACCATTGGGAAAGTCTTGTGTGATGTATCGCACTATCACGGGCACAATGTTGTCTTGGAAGAAATCTTTATTCATGATTCCTATAGCAAGAAAAGAAAAGTGCTCAATAGTACAGTACAGTGCATACGGTAAGGCAACACTAGTCAAGTACAGTGCATTAGGCGGCATTATATTTGAGAAATTGTACCTTCAAAGACGACAATGCATCCCGGTCCACGCCTAGAGATGGCACCCCACACATGCAGCTTCACAGGGTGTTTTGGCCGTGGCTTCAAAGTTATGCGGCCTTTTTTGTGGAACGCAAATCTTGCAAATCTCTCCAGCGACACAGTAGACTCATCAGTGAAGATGCAATCCTGGAAAGTCTCACCGCTGTCGATCCATGCCTGGGCCTGGAGCACTCTTTTGATTTTGTTTGCGTCCCGTATCATGGGGTACGCTCTGTAATGACAATGAATAAAAAATGTTAGCGTCACAGCGCAGTACAGTTTGCAAAACAACATTTTTACTTTACAGTACAGTACCTCCTGTACTGTCCACTACTAACCTCACACGTCCATATTTCCATCCAATTCTGCGTCTCATCTTCTTTATGCTGCTCTCGGATACAGTCAGATTGTGGTTTTCCTGAAGAGTGTTTTTAACCCTTAATGCGCTCCTCTCATCATTCTCCTCACTTATTCTGTCCACCAGAAGAGTAGTCTCCCTACAATGCAAAGAAATTATATTGTGTTATTAATATGCAGCAATATAAAATGTATATTGTATACTGTACATGTAATGTTGTAATATACAGTAAATATAAATATACAAAAAATGTATACTGCTGTACTATAAATATAAATAGACAAAATATACAGTATACAGTACTGTTGTAATATAATAAATATACTATATAAATACGGTATACTGTTGTTATATCATAATAAATACACATCATATACTGTATATTTCGTTGTAAGATGAATTGCAATATACCAAAAGTGTATACTGCTGCACAAAAAATATAAATTGACCACACATACAGTACACTACAGTATATACTGTTGTACTATATAAATACGGTATACTGTTGTTATATCATAATAAATACACATCATATACTGTATATTCCGTTGTAAGATGAATTGCAATATACCAAAAGTGTATACTGCTGCACAAAAAATATAAATTGACCACACATACAGTACACTACAGTATATACTGTTGTACTATATAAATACGGTATACTGTTGTTATATCATAATAAATACACATCATATACTGTATATTCCGTTGTAAGATGAATTGCAATATACCAAAAGTGTATACTGCTGCACAAAAAATATAAATTGACCACACATACAGTACACTACAGTATATACTGTTGTAATATAATAAATATACTATATAAATACGGTATACTGTTGTTATATCATAATAAATACACATCATATACTGTATATTCCGTTGTAAGATGAATTGCAATATACCAAAAGTGTATACTGCTGCACAAAAAATATAAATTGACCACACATACAGTACACTACAGTATATACTGTTGTACTATATAAATACGGTATACTGTTGTTATATCATAATAAATACACATCATATACTGTATATTCCGTTGTAAGATGAATTGCAATATACCAAAAGTGTATACTGCTGCACAAAAAATATAAATTGACCACACATACAGTACACTACAGTATATACTGTTGTAATATAATAAATATACTATATAAATACGGTATACTGTAGATGTACACTACAGTTTTCTATATTTTTTTTGGTTAAGTTTTATAAATACAGTATACAGTACTTACGCATTTGTTACCCTTGGTGCCTTTTTGCGGTCTCTGTTTTTTCCTTGTGCATGATAGCACACAGTGCTTGATGGCACAACGAGGCCAGAAGCAGTTAACCAGCGCTGGATATCTGCAATTCGTTGTCCGCTCGTGTACATCTCCTTCATTCTCATGCTGAGATCCTTTGAAATCTTCTTAACAGGCATTGCTGCGAGTACTGTAGAAAGAAATACAAACACAAGAATGTGTATTCGATGTTTAGTCGATGTGTATTCAATGTGCAGTGAATCCACAAAATGGATGGTGTATTTATATGTTAATGACTCACATAACAGACCACCCACTTTCAACACCTGTACCTGGCCACCATGCATAAAAGGTTGTACACGTTGCATAGCCCACCACTTGCTGATCTTTATCTGAGGCATTGTCCAGATACTGCATTGTGCCTCCCGCTTACATGGAGCATCCCCGGTTCTATGGACGAAAGAATCATCTCACCTCTGCTGTGCCTGCCACACTGAAAAAGAGAAAGGCAGTTACCGTTCCCAAGCCAAAGGCAAAGCGACAGGCTAAGGCCAACAAAGAAAACCTTCTGCTGACCCCAAAGGCTAAGGCTTTTAAAACACGTCAGCCTTATTATGTGAAGAAGAAATACGGTACTGTGCTCGGTTCGCAAGACGCATGGCAGCCAACTCACCGAATCCGCAGACCACTTGCTCCCATATGCTTCGACGACTCTGCTGTAGCTGTCCCGGAAATCTTCAGCCCGGCTTCTCCACCCCCATCTTCTCCGGTTCCATCTGAAGATGCTGCTGCCTCTGAAATCAACGGGTCACTGTCTCCTTTGCTCTTGGACGACTCTGCTTCTCTCCCGGAAATCCAGCGGTCACCTTCTCCATCCCTCTTCCACCACGCTGCAGCTTCTCCTGTACCGGGCATCCCCAGGTCACCTCTTCCACTCTCCATCGATGCCGCTTCTCTCCAGGGAACCCCCATCTCATCCTCCGTTGCACCCATCCCCCCAGATCTCCAGATGCCATGCACAAGCAGCTCGTTGGACCGGATCCTGAATGGGCTAAGTGTGGATCTCCCCGGGAATTCTAGTGTGCTGGCAAAGCTAGATCTGCTTCTGGAGTCGGTGCTACATATGGAGCAACGGCTGGATCAACGGATGCTACATATGGAGCAACGGATGGATCAACGGATGGACAAGATAGAGGCAGACATAGCGGGCATACATTATTTGCTCGGTGTTAATGCCCCTGTTTCCCCGACGCTGGAGCAGGGGGGTGACATGGATGTGATGCATGGTACCTTCGACCCCCTTCCATCACCAAGCACACCCCCTCCACCAGAAGATACAGTGTACTATGCTATTGAGGAGGACATGACAACCCCATCTAGACCACGCCAGGAGACAACCCGGCGACCACTACCGGAGGAAAGCTTCCTCCCAGACACCCTACCATTGCCCATCGCCTCAAGTACACCCGCTCCCAAAAGACTTCCTACACCCGCTCGCATACAAACAGTGCCCGACATCTCCCTGTGCGATCTGACACCGGCGCTGAGGGAGAAGTATAGGGTGAGGAGTGCTGGTATACCACACAAGAATGCCTTGATCATATTTAAACACCATGTTCCCTACACATTGTACTGCGAGTGGGTGTTCAAAGTGAACTATGATGGGAATCGCCAAAAAAATGCCCTTCCTGCCAATTTAAGGAAAAAGATTGTGGAAGAAATGCAGCGCTATTACCCTGTTACAGATCCTGTAATGAGAGGCGTTAGAGACTGCATTAATGACGTTTTGCGCCATGCAAGGCATCGGCCATGGCTGGAAAATGGGGAGGACTTTCAGTGAGACCATACTGTAATGTTGTGCTGTACTGTACAGTACATGTTTTACCCTATAGTACCTGCTGTACTTAAACAAAGGATACTGAATGTTGTTGTGTGTTGCACGGTTTTTGTACTGTATTTGTAAATAAAAGTTTTTAGTGGCGACTTCAGCAATAAAAGAACTGGTTACTTTATCTCACACACAGTACTACAAACTGCTTTTTGCTGCCAGACTGCAAACCCGCAAGACCAGCAACATTGTAACAAAAGAGCAATGAGCGCGCAATTGGCGTGGGAACTTCTGTTCTAAGGCCCCTATAAATAATATTCTTTATTTTATTTATAAACTCACATTTATAAACCCCGTCACCCACCCCCGCTAAACACAATAAAAAATAATCACACACAGCATCCCCGCAATAAATAAATAAATAAATACAAATAAATACATTTGAAATACATTTTTATTGATAGTGTAGATGTGCAGGGGGTCTCTGGAGCTGAACCGCACAGGTTTTAGGTCTGGGGACCCCGTGCCCCCCGAGATACAGGCCCCTTTAGGGGGTGCCGGTAGCCCTCTGCTTGGTTTAAAGGTCCGATCACGTGATCGCGGCCTGTAAACCAAGCAGAGCAGAGGGATACCGGCACCCCCTAAAGGGGCCTGTATCTCGGGGGGCACGGGGTCCCCAGACCTGAAACCTGTGCGCTTCAGCTCCGGAGAACATCTACACTGTGAATAAAACACACACATCATTAAAGAATCATTCTTTAGCTTAGCGGCTATGCGCTATGGTAAAGAAGCAGCATTTCTGTCTTTTTAATAATATTGTAGAGTGAGCAGGGGGTTCCCTGAGACAGAAATCTAATCTCAGGGGACCCCCTGCTCCTGCACAATATTATTAAAAGTTCAGAAACGAGGCTTCATTAGCATAGCGTATAGCCGCTAAGGTAATGAAGGGGTTAACGCATAATAACCAATAAATACATTCAATACACTACCCACTACCCATGGCAACCTCCGCTGCTGTACAGTAAAACAGAGAAAAAAAATAACACTTTCAAAGTAATGTCCCCTAACCCCTTAATCACCATAGCGGTTATTAACCGCTACAGTCATGAAGGGGTTAACCCGCCCTCACCCACCACTTGGGACGCCTACTGTACATACCCTCCCACTCTAACCCCCCACCCCGTGAGGCCTAACCACCCTCAACCCTCACCCACTAACTACCCACAAGGGAGGCCTACCCACATACCGCTGGGGAAACACCCCACCCCCACCCCAGTACCCACAATAAAAACAGTACAATCACCCACAATAAACAGCATTCTATTTATTAAATACATTACCCACCCCCTGTGCCCCCCCCCCCCATAAATACAAGATTTATTCTTTTACATTCAGGGTCCATAACGTAGCCCCATGCTAGTCCCCGGTGGGCTGGCAGGGCACCTGGACAGACCTACAGTTTACCAGCAGCATTCCACAGGTTCTGGAGGCCTGCTGGTGGATCCTGCCAGCACCATGGCGCTCAGGTGGTCTCCTTGGGTCACCGTGAGCCACAATTGGGTCCACACGGTAGGCCCAAGGATGTCTGGGAGCCCCGGGTCAAACCCACAGGTGTCTGCGGGGCCTCGGGTGGTTCCCATGGGGGTCTGGGGAACTCACGGGTGCTCACTACGGGTCCGCGGTGCCCCCACAGAAGTGGGACCACACATCATCATCCCCGCACCTACGGCTCGGAGGTGCCCCCACAGAAGTGGGACCACACATCGTCATGCCCGCAGACTACGGGTCCGCGGTGCCCCCACAGAAGTGGGACCACACATCATCATCCCCGCATGTGTCACCCGTGGAACCACCAGCCTGCTACCCTTTAGGATACCCGAGGATTCCCCGCGGGTGGTCTCCAGAGGTCCCACGCAAAACCACGGAAGTAACCCTGAATGTAAAAAAAATAAACCTGGCCTATACATTCAATACATACACCCTCCCCCCCAACACCTACAGTACAATAATGTGCAAAATAACTATTATCCAGATATGAATAATAGATTAATTGCCCATTATTAAAAACATTAACTAGCATATACAAATAAATAAAGTACTACTGACCTCATCAATACGAAGTGTCCGACGCCAGCGCCTTCCTTCTCTTGCCCACACAAAACATAGCCAAAACCAAGCCAATACATTGCAATTACATTCAGATATCAATTAACCCCTTAAACACCTTATCGGATAATAACCGCAAAGGTAATTAAGGGGTTAAGCCACACAGGCACGATACCCACCCTTCACCCATGAATTTGTACTGTGGCTTCATCATGCAACTATATATATATATACTGTATATATATACATACAGAGAGACAGAGAGAAAGAGAGAGAGAGAGATATATACAGTATATATATATACACACGTTATATACACACCCATGATAAACCAAATATACAGTACAAATAAATGTAGAAGGGTTATCAAAACCATACTGTTCTACAACCAAACACTTCTCCATACAGACACTACATTAAAAATCAATTTCCTTTAAAAATCCTAACTGATCTCACAATCTACTGTACTGTATATGATCACAAACCAATGAAAAAAGTCACATTCCAAAATGCATAAAATCTATGCACCATACTGTATACATTCTGCAAATTAATCAACGTAAACAAAAATCAATTAGCAATCATTATTTAGATCTCTAAACATTTCACACTCAATCATGAACAATGAAACCATTAACAGATTCACGCCTAGAGCAGAACAATTAAGCCTTTGAAAAAATATAAGTACCGACAAAAATACAACCTTTCCAAACCAAGCCTACAGTACCTACAGTATCCCTGACCTTCCTCAAACACACAATACAATACCAAGGAATAATACATCTATCTAATTTTAAAATACTTTAAACTCACAAAATAATTAAAAACACATCTAATCCAGCTTTTAAAACATCATCATTTCTTACCCTGAATGTATACTGTACAGTATATCTCTCTAGACATATATATTGTACATACATACATACAGTGGCAAGAAATGATATACCACAAAAAAATAAAAATACACAGGTTAAAAAACCTTTTGAAAAAATTAACAAGTTAAATAAAATACATTTCTTTACTGTAGTTCACTTACCATTACTTGCCCCCACCGACTCCCGTTGCCCAGCTTACTCACGAACCAATCCACGATCAGGAACCCATAAAATAATAAACCATTGAAAATAATAAACATTAAACTAAAAATCCAAACCAATCCACGGGTCTTCTACTTGTAATACACCTTCATCTGTATTCTTCTTTCTTCTATCTCCTTCCGGGCGGGGCAGGGCGTGGTCTTCTTTCCATCATCGGCCACGCCCTTGTCTTTTTCCTTCTCCGGAGGTCCTTCCTCCGCGGCGTCTGGCTGCAAAATGAGACGACATAGGCTTTTAAAGGCCTATGACGTCACATTTTGCGTCATGGTTCCCACGGTCCTGATTGGACCGTGAAAACCATGTGTGTTGGCCGATAATAAAAAAATGATGACGTCACTTAAAGGGAATGAAAGCACAGCCAATCAGAATGGCTTTGCTTCAATTGCCTTTAAGATGACGTCATGAAAAGGCACATGGCCGTGCACACATGGTACTAGAGCCAATCAGAGCGTGGGAACTTTATCCCTACTCTGATTGGCTCTGGTATACCATGTGTCAGGGGCTTGGGGGAGAAAGGATGTGACGTCAATAAGGATAAAGTTCCCACGCTCTGATTGGCTACCGTACCACGTGACAGGTTTTCATTGACGTCACATCCTTTCTCCCCCAAGCCCCTGACACATGGTATACCAGAGCCAATCAGAGTAGGGATAAAGTTCCCACGCTCTGATTGGCTCTAGTACCATGTGTGTACGGCCATGTGCCTTTTCATGACGTCATCTTAAAGGCAATTGAAGCAAAGCCATTCTGATTGGCTGTGCTTTCATTCCCTTTAAGTGACGTCATCATTTTTTTATTATCGGCCAACACACATGGTTTTCACGGTCCAATCAGGACCGTGGGAACCATGACGCAAAATGTGACGTCATAGGCCTTTAAAAGCCTATGTCGTCTCATTTTGCAGCCAGACGCCGCGGAGGAAGGACCTCCGGAGAAGGAAAAAGACAAGGGCGTGGCCGATGATGGAAAGAAGACCACGCCCTGCCCCGCCCGGAAGGAGATAGAAGAAAGAAGAATACAGATGAAGGTGTATTACAAGTAGAAGACCCGTGGATTGGTTTGGATTTTTAGTTTAATGTTTATTATTTTCAATGGTTTATTATTTTATGGGTTCCTGATCGTGGATTGGTTCGTGAGTAAGCTGGGCAACGGGAGTCGGTGGGGGCAAGTAATGGTAAGTGAACTACAGTAAAGAAATGTATTTTATTTAACTTGTTAATTTTTTCAAAAGGTTTTTTAACCTGTGTATTTTTATTTTTTTGTGGTATATCATTTCTTGCCACTGTATGTATGTATGTACAATATATATGTCTAGAGAGATATACTGTACAGTATACATTCAGGGTAAGAAATGATGATGTTTTAAAAGCTGGATTAGATGTGTTTTTAATTATTTTGTGAGTTTAAAGTATTTTAAAATTAGATAGATGTATTATTCCTTGGTATTGTATTGTGTGTTTGAGGAAGGTCAGGGATACTGTAGGTACTGTAGGCTTGGTTTGGAAAGGTTGTATTTTTGTCGGTACTTATATTTTTTCAAAGGCTTAATTGTTCTGCTCTAGGCGTGAATCTGTTAATGGTTTCATTGTTCATGATTGAGTGTGAAATGTTTAGAGATCTAAATAATGATTGCTAATTGATTTTTGTTTACGTTGATTAATTTGCAGAATGTATACAGTATGGTGCATAGATTTTATGCATTTTGGAATGTGACTTTTTTCATTGGTTTGTGATCATATACAGTACAGTAGATTGTGAGATCAGTTAGGATTTTTAAAGGAAATTGATTTTTAATGTAGTGTCTGTATGGAGAAGTGTTTGGTTGTAGAACAGTATGGTTTTGATAACCCTTCTACATTTATTTGTACTGTATATTTGGTTTATCATGGGTGTGTATATAACGTGTGTATATATATATACTGTATATATCTCTCTCTCTCTCTTTCTCTCTGTCTCTCTGTATGTATATATATACAGTATATATATATATAGTTGCATGATGAAGCCACAGTACAAATTCATGGGTGAAGGGTGGGTATCGTGCCTGTGTGGCTTAACCCCTTAATTACCTTTGCGGTTATTATCCGATAAGGTGTTTAAGGGGTTAATTGATATCTGAATGTAATTGCAATGTATTGGCTTGGTTTTGGCTATGTTTTGTGTGGGCAAGAGAAGGAAGGCGCTGGCGTCGGACACTTCGTATTGATGAGGTCAGTAGTACTTTATTTATTTGTATATGCTAGTTAATGTTTTTAATAATGGGCAATTAATCTATTATTCATATCTGGATAATAGTTATTTTGCACATTATTGTACTGTAGGTGTTGGGGGGGAGGGTGTATGTATTGAATGTATAGGCCAGGTTTATTTTTTTTACATTCAGGGTTACTTCCGTGGTTTTGCGTGGGACCTCTGGAGACCACCCGCGGGGAATCCTCGGGTATCCTAAAGGGTAGCAGGCTGGTGGTTCCACGGGTGACACATGCGGGGATGATGATGTGTGGTCCCACTTCTGTGGGGGCACCGCGGACCCGTAGTCTGCGGGCATGACGATGTGTGGTCCCACTTCTGTGGGGGCACCTCCGAGCCGTAGGTGCGGGGATGATGATGTGTGGTCCCACTTCTGTGGGGGCACCGCGGACCCGTAGTGAGCACCCGTGAGTTCCCCAGACCCCCATGGGAACCACCCGAGGCCCCGCAGACACCTGTGGGTTTGACCCGGGGCTCCCAGACATCCTTGGGCCTACCGTGTGGACCCAATTGTGGCTCACGGTAACCCAAGGAGACCACCTGAGCGCCATGGTGCTGGCAGGATCCACCAGCAGGCCTCCAGAACCTGTGGAATGCTGCTGGTAAACTGTAGGTCTGTCCAGGTGCCCTGCCAGCCCACCGGGGACTAGCGTGGGGCTACGTTATGGACCCTGAATGTAAAAGAATAAATCTTGTATTTATGGGGGGGGGGGGGCACAGGGGGTGGGTAATGTATTTAATAAATAGAATGCTGTTTATTGTGGGTGATTGTACTGTTTTTATTGTGGGTACTGGGGTGGGGGTGGGGTGTTTCCCCAACGGTATGTGGGTAGGCCTCCCTTGTGGGTACTGACTGGGTGGTTAGGCCTCACGGGTGGGGGGGGGGGGGGTTAGTGTGGGAGGGTATGTAGGCATCCCGAGTGGTGGGTGGGTGAGGGTGGGTTAACCCCTTCATGACTGTAGCGGTTAATAACCGCTATGGTGATTAAGGGGTTAGGGGACATTACTTTGTATGTTTTAATTTTTGAGTCTGTTTTGCAGAAGCGGAGGGGCCATGGCCAGGATGGGGGGGGGGGGTTAACGGTATGTGGGTAGGGGGTGAGGGTGGTTAGCAATGCAGGGAGGGAGATTTACTGGTAACAGAAACATCTATCTCCCTTCAATGTAATCTGTTTAAAGCCCCCTCCCCCCTAATGTGTGTTTCTGTAAAATCTCTCTCCCTTCAATGTACTGTAATCTGTTTAACAGAAACATTAGGGGGGGAAGGGGCTTTAGGCCTTTATATCTCTCTCCCTTCAGTGTAATCTGCTTAACACAAACATTAGGGGGGAAGGGGTTTTTAAACAATGCTGTGTATAATGTATAAGGTTTTTTACAATTAGATTGATGTAATCCTTGGTATTGTAAGGGTTAGTTTGTTTTTAAATTGTCTTTTCTGGTTGTTACTTACAGTACAGTATATATTGATTTTGGTTTACTTGCTTGGTTAAAATACTGTAGTTAAGTTGACTTGTTTGGAAGTGTTTGTACAGTATTTACTGGTAGAGTAGCTTGCAATTATATTGTTAACATTCATTTGCAGAATGTACAGTACTGTATATGGTGCATAGATTTAATGCTATGCATCATTTACAGTATACAATGTACTGTAAATGCAATGTACTGTGTGGATTGTAATGTTATGTTTTATACTGTACAGTATGCTATTCATTAACTTCATTGCTCTACACATCTAGGGATTTCATTCCACCTTACCACCTTTCCTACACATGATTTGTGCTGTAGGCATTGGTTACTGTATATTACTGTATGCTAATGCAGATGTGTGATGCTTTGAGACTGTCATTTATACTTTGACAAGTCTACCTTTTGGTGTGTAGTGTGCATTATCCTTAGCGTTGTATACAGTAGGTGCCTTTAAACCCAGTAACCTACTGTATTGTGATTCACTTTGATTCTCCCTAGTGTTTTTTGAGTCACTAACCTTTTCATGTTTAGGGTTGACAGTGTGTGTCGTTCCCTAGTGCTGTTCATTAGTGTTTAAGGGTCCATGCCTCTTTTTTAAGTGTTTTTAAATCATGTACTGTTTATTCATCCCTTTTGCACTGTGTCAAATAAATAAACAAATATATCAATTGCATACCTGAGTGCTCCCATACGGGTTACTTTTTTCTCTTTTCACTCACATACAGTATGTATATATATATATATATATATATATACAGTATATATATATATTTATATATATATATATATATATATATATATATATACAGTGTATATATATATATACAAAGTATATACTGTACAGTATATATTTATTTCTCTTCATGTCTTTATTTATTTATTTATTTAGATTTATTTATTAATTGTGGGGCTGCTGTGCGTGAATTTTTTTTATTGGGGGTGAGGGGGGTGTTTGGCCCTTGGTGTGAGTTTACGACTTGCAGCAGCAGCACAATGAATAAATAAATATAAATAAATAAATAAATAAATGACAATAAATACATTTGAAATACATTTTTATTGATAGTGTACATGTGCAGAGGGTCTCCGGAGCTGAAGCGCACAGGTTTCAGGTCTGGGGACCCCGTGCCCCCCGAGATACAGGCCCCTTTAGGGGGTGCCGGTATCCCTCTGCTCTGCTTGGTTTACAGGCCGCGATCACGTGATCGGGACCTTTAAACGCAGAGCACTCAGCACTCAGAAACACAGGCCAGACAGATTTAAACACACACACAATAGGGGGAGGTTTTTTTACATAGCTTGCAGGGAAGCTTAACGCACACACAATAGGGGGATAGGGGGAGGGTTTTTTACATAGATTAGAGAGAAGGCAGGGCGTTTTAAAAGCGAGAATAGGGGAGGGGGTTTTACATAGATTTTATTTATTTATTTAGATTTATTTATTAATTGTGGGGCTGCTGTGCGTGAATTTTTTTTATTGGGGGTGAGGGGGGTGTTTGGCCCTTGGTGTGAGTTTACGACTTGCAGCAGCAGCACAATGAATAAATATAAATAAATAAATAAATGACAATAAATACATTTGAAATACATTTTTATTGATAGTGTACATGTGCAGAGGGTCTCCAGAGCAGAAGCGCACAGGTTTCAGGTCTGGGGACCCCGTGCCCCCCGAGATACAGGCCCCTTTAGGGGGTGCCGGTATCCCTCTGCTCTGCTTGGTTTACAGGCCGCGATCACGTGATCGGACCTTTAAACCAAGCAGAGGGCTACCGGCACCCCCTAAAGGGGCCTGTATCTCGGGGGGCACGGGGTCCCCAGACCTAAAACCAACGCGGTTCAGCTCCGGAGACCCCCTGCACATCTACACTATCAATAAAAATGTATTTCAAATGTATTTATTGTCATTTATTTATTTATTTTTTGGCGGCTGCTGTGTGTGTGTATTTTTTTATTGTGGGTAGCGGGAGGGTGGGTGAATGGGGTATTCGCCCCAACGATGGTTGGGGAGGGCTTGCGGGGGGGGGGGGGGGTTGGGGTAGCGGGAGGGCTTAACCCCTTCATGACCGTAGCGGTATTAACTGCTACGATCGTGAAGGGGTTAAGTGCACCCGCAACCCCCCCCCCCCTCCCGCAAGTCCTAAACTCACACCAAGGGCCAAATACCCCCCTCACCCATCCCCACTACACACAATAAAGCGGGCACGGTGGGTTAACCCCTTCATTGCCTTAGCGGCTATCCGCTATGGTAATGACGCAGAATTTTCCGTATTTTTAATAATATTGATCAGGAGCAGGGGGGGGGGGGTTCCCTGAGCATTAATCATTAATTTCTGGCTCAGGGAACCCCCTGCTCACTGTACAATATTATTAAATCTCTCTCTGCTGCAAACACATCTCGCCCCCAGTATGTGCAGTAATTTACTGAACATGTACTGTAGAATAAATGCATAGTTTTATTTATTCGGGTTTATTACACAGTATACTGTATGGCCGGAAAACATCAGCATACAGTACAATATAATCCATCGAAATCCCCCCATTAGCCGTTTTCTTTTCTGAGGAAAAACAAAATGAAAAGTTTTAATGTACAGTAATGGTCAGCCCCCTAAAGAAGTTCCCAGCCAGCCCCACCAAAATAATACGGCAAAAATACAGTACTCACCATACTGTACAGTATTGTACTAAATTTCCCATTCAGCTTGCGCTGGCGCCGGCCCACTTCCAGTCCAGCTTTCATCATTTTGCAGAGGGACTAGCCCACCTGTAGTCAGCGGGAAATCGCTTAGGTACATGCAAGCTTCATCAAAACTGGCTGCGAAATCCATCTCAGAGTTGTCACCGACGGCGGGACCATGATGATAAGCTGGTGCTGCTGCTGGTTCTGGTTCTGGTTCTGGCGCATTGCTTGGCAGGGACTGTCGCTTCTTATTTCGTTTTAACACGACCCTTCGCCTTTTGCCGCCTCCATTATCATAGAGACGGGAAAAACCCTGTGACACACACCAATACCCTCCAACAAATTGGGGCTCAATACGGTGAAAACAGGGGTCACTACATAACCTTTTCCTTATTGCATGCTTCCACAAATGAGGAGTTGGCGAAAATCTGTAAAAGTCATAATTTTCGATAAAATACTGATAAATTTGAACAACTGTTGCCATCTTATCCTCTGTTGCATTTATAGCGGCCCATATCAAATAAGCATAACTTCTGTCAGGTTTTTGGAACACGGGCTCCACTTGAACACTCATGTCTCTGTAGAATAGTGTAAGTGAAAATGATCTTTGTCTTTATTTAATACATTACTGTATGTAAAGCCTAAATTGATACATTTTTTGCAACTATTCCTTCAGTCTCAAGGACAAGTTACACAATAGCATACTGTACTGGGATAAAGTAACTTTTTTTTGGAAACGAAACAACTTGCAAAGGCCACACATTACTTAAGTCATGAGTTTATGCCATCTGGTGGACAATCGAAACATCGCAGCCTAGTAAATCATTCTCATTATCATTTAACAGATCAGGCCCCCGTCAGCCAGGCATGAACCGTGGCTGGGAAGGCAAACGCAACGAAGCATGCAAGAGGTGAGCAGCGGCGGATTCCAGGTTTCTGCCAGGTACAAACCAGGCATTTGCTCGAATAAAGTGTGTCGGTGCAGTAGGGAAAAAAATATATAAATTGTGTGGTATGTTTAAACAAATACAGAAACCTAAACAGGAATCATGAATGGGGACTCACATTCTCCCAGTTGTAATACAGCATTTGAATAGCAATAGATGCAGTGGGTAGACTCAGCAATGTGCTGGAGGGTCTTGCTTGTGAACACTCCCTGATGTCAGCAGGACAAACCCTCAATGGAATGAAAGAAAGACAACTCTAGTGCAACACTGTATGTTCACTGATGATATATTGAAAAGGGCAATTGATATTGCACTTACATGATCAACATGTGCTTAGACACATAAAAATCGATGCGCAGCATAGGTGTACAACATCCACCCCACTCCCGAGGTCGCGTCGCGTCACTTCCGGTCCGGCCCGTCGCGTCACTTCCAGTTTCGTCGGCGATCACAGAATGGGTCCACACGGGTTCTGGGGCATGTATGGCACACTTCTGGACTGCTGCAGGTTCACTCAACGCGTTTCGCTGGCGTGGCAGCTTCGTCAAATGTTGATCATGTAAGTGCAATATCAATTGCCCTTTTCAATATATCATTAGTGAACATACAGTGTTGCACTAGAGTTGTCTTTCTTTCATTCCATTGAGGGTTTGTCCTGCTGACATCAGGGAGTGTTCACAAGCAAGACCCCCCTGCACATTGCTGAATCTACCCACTGCATCTATTGCTATTCAAATGCTGTATTACAACTGGGAGAATGTGAGTCCCCATTCATGATTCCTGTTTACGTTGCTGTATTTGTTTAAACATCCCACACTATTTTATATTTTTTTCCCTACATATATATGGTGACACCTGCGCTCCCCACAAGCTCCCCTTCACCGTTCAAGATAGGAGAAACTGGATCTTCTCCCAAGAGGGTTGAGCAGCAAAGTTTGTCATTTTTTATTTTATTTCATTATATTTGAGCACTTTTGTAATTTATCACATTATCTTTATTCATATATATTTCACCTTCATAAGTAGCGCCTCACAATTTTTGTTTTTCACTTCGAGGGTGAAATAAGAAATATAACAAATAATAGAAAAATAATAAGGACGTTAGTCATCCACAGAGGAGTTGAAGAGAGTTCCCAAAGGAGTAATAGTAAAATAACAGAAGTAGAGATCTCCCATCTGTTATCCCCCTCCCTTTTTTTTGTGTGTTTACAAACAGATAACATGTTACAATTTTGATAAGAATATTTTTATTCCACGTTTGAAATTTCGGAATATGCAATGTTTTATTTGATATGAAAAAATTCAATAAAAATGTGAAGTTGAAAAAACAACTCATCTGGCCTCTACTGTACCTTTCCAAGTTTCTAATCTATCCAAATCCTTCTGGAGAGAAATTACAGTACACCCTGATCGCATTGTACTACTTTACACAATTTAGTATCATCTGCAAAGATTGAGACTTTGCTCTCAATGCCAGCTTCAATGTCATTAAAAACAGGTTAAAAATCAGGGGTCCCAGTACCAATCTTTAAGGTACTTCACTCACAACTTTAACCCAACCTGAAAAGGTTCCATTTACAGTATGACAACTCTCTGTTGTCTATCTTTCAACCAGTTTTCAATCCAGGTGCAAATATTGTGTGGCACCATATCAAAAGCCTAAGCAAAATTTAAATAGACCACACCAACTGCATTACCCTGGTCTAAATTCCTACTTACCTCCTCAAAATAACTAATAAGGTTAGTTTGGCATGATCTATCCTACAAAAATGCATGCTGACTATTACTAATAAGGATGTTATCGTTAGCTATTCCTCAATATTACCCCATACTAAAGCTTCAAGTAGCTTCCCCACTATCTCTTTAAGGCTTACAGGTTGTGATCTAGCTCCCTTTTTAAATATAGGCACCACGTTTGCTTTACGCCAATCTTGTGGTACTGAGCCTGTGTAAATGGAACCGTTGAATATTAAATGGCTATTTGGCTTGCTTATTTCTGAATTTAGCTATTTTATTTCTGCTCATCAATGGATCAGAGTAAAATATAATATACTTAGCCAATTACAGCTCACAACACAGATTCATTATAAACAGTTTTTTTTTGTTGTGTGCGCAATGTAGCCCCATTGTTCCTTATATTATATTCATATTACTTTGCATTGGAATTATCTATAATACTGCAATATAAGCATGTGCAACTGCGCCATAAAATTCCCATTTACCACATTAGTGTTTCATGTAGTGTGGTTTAATTTGTTCCTGCCCTGACAAAGTACTGTGACTTTGTATATAAATCCACATTTTAAATTTTAAAAACAATTGCATTTTTTGAGTGACTGAGGGAATAATAGGAATACATAATATGGCCCAGCAATGGAGATGGGCAAAACTGGGTGCATGAAATCAGAATCTACTGAAAGCTGACATTCCGGAACTAAATCTAAAACCGGAAAGCTATTTAGAGCCATTATTTTCTCCTCATATCTTCTGTAACTTTTTGTTCAGTTATATTATTTAGTTTCCATAAGTATACTTATTTTCCATAATTTTGTAAAAAGCTAAAACCAAAGAAATCTAATTTTATAAAAAAAAAAGAACCAAAACCACATCCAAAACACTAAATATTTTTTAAAACAAAACAGTGAAGGACCTTAAATCACATTCTCCCTACTTACATGCAAGTCTGTTTCAGAGCCACAGTGAGTCACCTGTGTCCTCTACAATCCATCCTAAATGCTGCTGCCAGAATTACTTCACTCTTCTAAATCTGTCTCAGCTTCTCTCCTTCTGAAATCCCTCTTCTGGCTTCCTATCAAATTGTATTGTATTGTATGTCTTTATTTATATAGCGCCAAAAGTGTACTCAGCGCTTCACAAAGAATACAGTACAGGGAATTATAATTATACAATAAGTGCAGCAAAATCAGACAATAGGAAAGAAAATCCCTGCCCCGAAGAGATTACAACCACGGAGGTTTAATGGGAAACTTACACAGAGACAGCAGGTGAGGGAGTAAGTGCTGCAGATGCCAGTGCTTGGTCACAATGGGTGGGGGGAGTGACTGAGTGTGGGACAATAGCCAAGAGTGCAGGCTATTGGGATGCTTGATTTGTGAGGTAACATTTAAGGAAGTCGGTGTTAAATGAAAAGGTTAACACCATTTACAGGGGAAGGGGTGGCAAGGAGGCATGAGTGAGATCAGGTGTGTATGTCAGGCTTCAGGCTTAGGGGAGATCCCTAGCAGCAGGAAGGAGTAGATAGAGGGTGTGAATAGAGGATTTGTGTGGGTGTTTTTTATTGAGGGGTAAAGAAGTTGTTGGGAGAGAGGTGTATAAATAATGGTGCAGTGAGGAGTGGGGATGTTGTAGGGAACAGAACTGCTCACAAATGAGTGAGGAAACAGTAAACAGAAAAAGAAATAGGGAGGGCATAGTGAGATGCAGGAGGCGAGAGTTCCAAGGTACTGGAGGATAAAAGTGTACAAATAATCACAGATGTTAAAAGTTAATGTCTCACAGTGGCAAAGTTGTAATGCAGAGTCCAGATCTTCCTCCAATCTTCACCTCCAAAATTAACTCTTGTAGATGCTTTTGATGTTACACAGCCTTATAGCTAACAGCCATGCTAAAGTGACTTAAGTACTCTATTCACATGCATTTGACTAACACTTAAGGGAGGGGTTTGTCTAATCAACTCACAGACATACACAATAGTTAATTAGATTATCATTTCTCTCTCAATTGATAGGAGTCAGCTCACACACCCCAAAAGCTAATTAAATCTTAATTTCTCTGGTTGGTAGAATGCAGCTCAATGAAACATACCCCAAAAAACAATTAAATCTACGCCCTTTCCTCTGTTACTCAACTGCTAAAACTCGGACTCAGGCCCTCATTCTCTCACGTCTCGATTACTGCAACCTCCTGCTGTCCGGCCTTCCTACCTCTCACCTGTCTCCCTTACAATCTATCCTAAACGCTGCTGCCAGAATCACTCTACTCTTTCCTAAATCTGTCTCCGCATCTCCCCTCCTGAAATCCCTCTCCTGGCTTCCGATTAAATCACGTATCTCACACTCAATTCTCCTGCTCACTTTTAAAGCTTTACATTCTTCTGCTCCTCCTTACATCTCAGCCCTAATTTCTCGCTATGCACCATCCCGACTCTTGCGTTCTTCTCAAGGATGTCTTCTTTCTACCCCCTTTGTATCTAAAGCTCTCTCCCGCCTTAAACCTTTCTCACTTTCTGCCCCACACCTCTGGAATGCCCTTCCCCTCAATACCCGACTAGCCCCCTCGCTATCCACCTTTAAGACCCACCTTAAGACACATCTGCTTAAAGAAGCATATGAGTAGCACTGGATAATCATGGACACATGACACATAAAGCTTGGCCCCCTGCAGACGCACTTACTAGTATTCCCTCCTACTGTCTCTGTACGTTCTCCAATTAGAGAACCTACCAATTAGATTGTAAGCTCCTCGGAGCAGGGACTCCTTCCTTAATGTTACTTTTATGTCTGAAGCACTTATTCCCATGACCTGTTATTTATATTATTTGTTATTTATATGATATGTATTACTACTGTGAAGCGCTATGTACATTTATGGCGCTATATAAATAAAGACATACAATACAATACAATTTCTCTGGTTGGTAGAATGCAGCTCAATCCCATATTACACACAAAATTCTCCTCACTTTTAAGGCTACACACGCTTCTGCCCCTCCTTATATCTCAGCCTTAACTATTGCATTCTGCTCAATGATGTCTTCTGTCTACCCCTTTTGTGTCTAATGCTATTTCCTTCTTAAAACCTCTCTCACTCACTGCCCCACACCTCTGGAATGCGATACTTCTCAATATCCGACAAGCACCCTCTCTAGCCACCTTTAAGTCCTATTTTCTAAAACACCCCTCTTTAATGAAGCATTTGGGAAGCTCTCTTGGCTAATCTTATACACCACATACTCATTTACCATGACCCCTTTCAGACGCACTTACCAGAGCACCCCCCTACCATTATCCAATGTTACTTTTATATCTGAAGTGCTTAGTCTCTTTATGTCTCATTATTTTGTCACAAGTACTGTACAGTATTACTGCTGTAAAGTGCTGTTTAAATGGATTGAGCTATACAATTAAAGATATACATACATATAGTATATACAGTGGCAGCCGCCACCGCGGGAATTTTTAAACCGCGTGCAGATTCTGGCTTTTTTTTTTCGCCGTCTGCGGCGCTTCCATTGTTCAGCGCCATTAGCGCTGAACGGAGATGCGGCTGGCGCGCGGCCGCGAGATGCGGCTGGCGCGCGGCCAAGTTCGGCTGCTGAAGAAAACAGCCCCGAACAATTGCGGGTAAGCTTTAGAATAAGCTTAGCCGCAACAGTGCATACATAGCTACTAAAATTGACGGTAAAGCAGATAACTTGAAATGTGCAGTAAACCAAGATTTAGTGTTACGTTTTTAAATCACAAATCAAGGTATCTAGTTTCTCATGATGAAAGGTACTGTATATCTAGTCAAACATGTTTAATAGCAAAAATATTATATTTTTCAATATATCTAATAAAATAATTGTGGGATATTTTTAATGCAACTCATGTTTTTTGGAAATTATTATTGAATTCTATAGCGGAAGGTCTAAGTCATAAGACAAGTTGAACAAAGCTACTTTTCCTTTTCTGTTTCCCCAGAGATGTTCGATTGAATGTACTATTGCCAAATAAATGTTCACTTACTGCCAACAATGAGGATTAATTGCCAATGGGGATTGATAGAATTACACATATATTCCATTTAAGTGTAATTTACATGTGTTGTGTTTGTAATTATAATGATTTTTTTGCCTTGTGAGAACACCTTGTGAGAAAGACAGAGCAGACTAAAAAAGTATAAGTTTGTTCTAACAAACACAGGTAGCCATTCAATATTATATGGAAATCTTTGTCTAAATATTTAGCTATAAAAGGATGGCTGTTCCATGAACTTTTTTTGACAAACAATGACGTGGAGTGACACAAATAAAACAGCAAGTAGGCTCTAAATTTTGTTTTATTTTGTAACATTTAAGAATTAAAGTTTGAGAAAATGTCTAAAATAGAGTAAACGCCTTACTGCTAAATATGAACAATGTTTCTAGGTAAACCTTTGTACCCTAAACACACCTAAAACAGAACACAGACTGTATAATGTAAATAAAATATGTAATTTAAAGATAGATAAAATACCCATAAAGCACAATACAATTTACTGCATAGAAAGAACCAATTTCTCAAGCAGCACACACGCCATTTTTATCATGGGCTAAAGTTCTAGAAATCTGTTGACACATATCTACAATATAGTTAAATTAGCTAGTTTTACAGATAATTAAAGGAAAATGGATACAATCTTGCACAGAAGTAAACCACAAGGGCTTTCAAAATAAAGCATAGATTGCAGCATCTACCTTTTAATAATACTGTTATGTGAAATTAAAAAAAATATCGTATGCATAATACAGCTCAACCCCGTTATAACGCAAATCCGTTACAACGCGAATCCGCTTATAGCGCGATGCAAGCGTGGCTCCCAATTTTCGTACTTATGAATACTTTACAACACGATTATTGGTATCTTAAATACTTTATTGTACATTATTTCTAACGCAATCCGCTTAAAGCGCGATGCGATTCTTTGGACCCCAATCACAGCGTTATAAGGGGGTTGAGCTGTACTTATTATTGGAAAAACAAGTACTTTACAAAAAATACTTCCAGACCTTTAAGAGTTATTTTTCAAGTGTAGAACCTTCTCTGGAAGATTGTATACAGGGTTAGAGATTGGAGTCTGGTTCTTTACATGTAGCCAGGTCCCTTACCTTCAGATCTGTATGGTGGGGGGGATGGCTGCACATCTATCCGGATGCCGCCAGCACTGCGGGCGGACCCGGTAGGGGTGCAGGGAGCATTCCGTTAGGGATGCGGGCTGACAGGGGCAGGGCTGTGTGGTGATTGGGTCACCGGAGCTCTGTCGCGCACCCGGTAAGTGGGGATCGCCATCTTGTTTGTTTTGTGCATGTACCATAGCAGTATTGTGCATGTGCAATACGGCCGTGAGTGGCGGCTATCTTTGAGCAGGCTCCACCGAGGGGACCTAGGGACTACAAGTCCTAGCAGCCTCTAGGATTGCAATACCACGTGGGCAGGAGAGCCAATATGGCTCAAGAAGCCAAGCATGCAGGATAGAATGTTGCTGGCAGTTGCTGACAGTTGGAGCACGGACACCAAGGGAGGAGGTAGTGTCCGGGTGATAGTGGCTCCTGGATTAGGCCAGATTGCCCCCATAGGACCAAGATAGGTCCTAAGTCCCTTCCAGGTTTTGGTTGCTGTAAGGAAGGCCCCAGATAGGGACGCTTCCCCGTAGTCTACGCTAGTGCTGATAGTGGAATTGAGTATCACCGTTGTACGGACGCCTCGCAGTGTGTGTGGCCTGCGATCGTGGACCAGACCACAGGCATAATATAGACATTAAGGGTCACCCTCCGACCGGAGCTCCCTCAAGAGGCAGATGCAGCAGGCAGAGAAAAAGGATCAGACAGACCGCGTCGTGGGATCACTGTGCGTTTCTGCGGTTCCATCATCTCCCAATACCCTGGTCTGGATGGAGACCAGGAAGGTACCCACATGCACCAACAGCCACAAACAGATGGTAGCACTACTCCACATACTTTGAGTGAGCTTGGCTCTGTGGACACCGGGTGGTTAGGTGCCCAGGGCACTTCAGTACTTTGGGGGATCTCACCAGAGCGCATATATGGTGTGGGTACTGTATATGGGACTGTATTTTATTATAGATATATGTGTTATTAAAGATAATTAGTCATACCAGTGTGTGTGTATCTTTATTCATTACTACGTTGGTTCCTGAGAGGGCTTATCATGCAGTGCTAGGATCCCTCTCAGATGGAGGCGCTGTATACTGATAGAACGTGATCACCCAAGGCTCCCAGTGGCGGAGGATTAGGCCTCCTGTACACCAAACAGGTATTCAGAACGCGTAGTTCCCTAAATCACGGGGAAAGGGGCTACATACAAATAAAGCAGTTGCTAGAAGTTTTGATTGAAAACCGACAGCAGGGGAATAAGTCGTAATTTAATCACATAGCAAAATGTATAATTATTCAGATATTTGCTTTCAATTGATATATTTTTCTTACAGAAAAAAACAATATGGCTGCTAATTTATCATGTCAATAGTAAAAATAATTCCTACTAAAACATTTGACATATTGTGCTTAGATGAAGTTCTCATATTTAAAAAAAAATGGTATTTACTATCATTTTGGAGTGTGTTTATCTCCAAATGATGAGTTACAACGCGTGAGGAATTCTAACAGTACTGAAATATATATTTCATGTTGAAACTACTGTATTAACATTAATAAAAAAATAAATAAAAAAAGAGCAGATATATAGTGATATTTTGGATGCACATGTACATTAAAATAACCAGTTGAAACTTTTGCATGAGTTGATTAATGATGCTGATTTATGCTTTTTGGTCTTACTATCATTTGAATTTCTGCATTGCGTTTTCTTTAAAATTATTGTCCTCCGGCATGGAAGGGGTTATGTGGAATAACATGTAAATATGGCCAAATGTACGTGCCCAATGTCAAACAGAAATGAGAATGGGGTTTCCACCTGGTTCTCTTTCTACATACTGTAGTATGCTTATTTTAATTTTATAAACATATGAAGCAGTTGTAGTTCCTGGTTTTCATCGTTTTTCTCTAATGGTATTTAGAATGCAAATGCATGTCATTGTCTTTATTAGTAACAACACAAATGGGTTGGATGAAAAAGAATACCTCTTTTCAGGTGATGTAAATATTGGCATCAGGGGAAGGTCTCAAGATAAGTAAAATATATGCTGTTCTTGCCACAGGAACAAAATGAAGGGTATAAGAATTATATTCACTTAAGAACATATAGATACACAATGAACTATAGTAAAGTAGACAAAGATTTAAGATGATGTTAAGGTGTCAACTTACATAGGGGATGTACATTTAACCCAGCTAAAAGCAGGTAGAGATGACAATACAGCTATCTGAAATCCATTTATGCAAAAAGGCATGGGCATAGAAAGCAAGACAGAAGGGAGCGACTAAAAGTATATGAGCCTTAAGAGTAAACACTTAGACATCTGCATTTATAACTGGTTATAAAGGAGACTGATGAGGATGTAATAAAGATGTTTCTATTATAAAGGTTAGAAATAAAAAAGGGATTATCCTTTGAAGCTAGAATTGTGTTATCTCCTACAATTAAGTCTCCTTCTGTTGTGTTACAACATTACAAAGTACAGCATAATCTAGAACTTTACAACACTTACTAATTAGCCAAATATTTCACCGATGTTTGCTTAGTATGTCAGTGATGTCCTTTACAAGGACAGTGAAAGTACATAGTCCATTTGTAAAATATGTCAACCACCACAGTAGAGTAATGTGTAAGGCAGTGGGGCGCAAGATTTTTCTGGGGGGCACGGTGTTGCAGGGGCCCCGCGCTCTTCCCCCAAGGCATTTAAATTAAATGCTGGGGATTGCGTGAGACCTCTGCAACTCTAAACTTACCTTGTCTCTGACAGTGTCAGGACTTGTGTCCATGGCAATGCGGCATCAAATGACACTGCGTGGTCATGTGACATTATGTCACATGTGTCAAATGACGTGGCGGGTCACGTGACATGACGTCACATGACCCCGCGGCATCATTTGATGCCGCACGAGGTAAGGGGGGGTCCATCACCGGAGCAGAAGAGGCAGAGGGGGCGCAGCAAAAAAAGTTTGTGCGCCCCTGGTGTAAGGAATTGTGACCTGCAGAGCACTCGGCTCGTCCCCCGCTTATCCCAACCCGCAATCGGGTCTCCAGCTTCCTCCTCCTCCTGCAGCACATCTCACGTGCCAACGAATGCCAGTCCTCCATTTAGGGGCTCACGTGCGGTACCTAATGCACCTCTTTAAAGCAGCAGTCCAAGCTGACGTTTTTTTTTTTTATAATTTTTTTTCCCTTTAATATGTGCATCAATATAATCCACACAATCATAAGTAAATAGCTAAATTGCCATTGATCCGTCCTCCGGTGATCGATTGCCAAAAATTCAGCTCGGGGGGGTTCACTAAATTGCCAAAGATGCAAAGTTCTGTAGGGAAGATCATCTGACTAGGCAGTCACTAGATACAATTGGTGCACTGCTAGAGAGAGGGCAGGGCTCAAAGGGGTGTGCCAGAGCCTGTTTGAGAAGAAGAAGGGCATGTGACTTTGTAAGTGGTTGCTATAAAAACAAAAAATGCTTGTTACATTATAATACATAAAAAATGTCATTCAGCGTTATTTAAAAAAAATGTTGCAAGTATTTTCTCATAGTACAGAACGGGTTTATTTAAAAACACACGTGTAGGATATTGCTTTGTCTGCAGCTTCAAAGAAGCATTTGGGTAGCTCTATTGGCTCCTATTATACATCTCATATGCATTTACCATGACCCCTTACAGACGCACTTACCAGAACTTCCTTCTGTCTCTGTAAATTCTCCCTACTTTCCACTTCGATTGTAAGCTCTTCGGGGGTGGAGGATTTTCCTAATGTCTACTTTTATTTAGATGAGCTAATTCCTATGATGTCACGTATACTATATTACTGCTGTACAGCGCTATGTAAAGGGGTGGTGCTATATAAATATAGATATACATACATCCCTAATCCTGAGCACACTGGTAGAGATGTGTAAACCTCCCGAGATTCGCTTTGCGAGCAAACATTCCAAAACATTAAAAAACCTGCAACAATTTAAATCGAACTTTTGATGCCAAAAGTTAATGGGAAACGGTCCTAATTGTTCAAAACGCACTATTTTGATTTCTTAAAGTGGAAAAATAGCAGTTTTTAAGTTTTAAGTTCCGCATTTTCAAAGGAAAATTAATCTAAATGATCTAACATGCAATGTACAATAATTGTTTAGCGTTAAGCGAACTTTTGGATCGAAGCAAATTATTTTGTCAAGCCTAAAAGGGTAAAATTCACAGCGTTCTCCAAAGCATGTGAAACATTTGCACATCTAGTTAAAAGTACTGTATCTTTAAGATTAGAAGAAAACAATTGTAAGTGCTATTTTCTAAACTGGTGCATCTTACTAATAAATTGGAGGTACTTCATCTGAAGTTGACATTATTAGGTTTGAGGGAATATACAGGATACAAATGAACAACTGTCATGGTCAGGAAATGTAATTACAGTATCTGGACACCCTAAACTTGCATTGTACTGTTAATTATTATTATTATTATAAATGTCTTAGAAGACTATTTCATAAATAGTGCTGAATAAATGTAAAGTCCATTACTCCTGGCTCTTAAACGTGATGAACGGTCACAAGCACATGCTGTGAAATAGTTTGTGTACATCCCCATTCTCACATAAACTTAATTTACAATACCTTACCATTAAAGGTCTGCTCATTATTCATACAGCCTTGCTTCAAATCATGTATAAGTGCTTTGGACAATATGTATGGTAGGGAATAACCATGCTTGCTTAGCACTTTGATTTGTGAGCTTTGTGACCCTTTTGAGATGTGGCATTATTACTAATAGCTTGGATTAAAACCCAGACTGTCAAATGAATTAAAATGACATAAAAAAAACGATGGCAGAGAAATTCTATAACATATGTAAAATGTCTGAGGGGAACTAAGAAGGCAATGAAGCCATGGAAAATCCTACAAATAACCGAGGAAAAATGATTGCTATAACTGATAGAGCGAACAGAGCACAACAACAGGTGCTACCTAATCAGGCAGGTATTTAAACCTCAAACAAAAGAAACATTTCTGAAGAGCGTCAGTGCAAGGACACAGCAATGAAAGACAGCTCAGTAAATAAATCCTGGCAGTTGCCATGATAACGAGCTTCTACTTTCAATCTACACATTGTGCAATAAGCCAGTGCACTCTGACTTATCAAGATATTTTGATGTTTGCAATAAAAATCTTCTTGGCTTTTGTACTAAACATTGATGTAAACATTTCATTAGAGATCTGCAAAAAGGATAAAAAAATAAACATTATGCATATCCTTCTTTAAATATAATTAGTATTGCAGTAGAAAATGCCAGAATGGCAGAATTGTGGGTTCTCCTTGTTGCCTTGATTCTGAGACCATCATAGTTTTTGGGATGAGAAATGTCTGAAATCCATTTCATAAAACCCATTATACCAACCAATATCAGGACCAGGATCAACAACATTAAAATCTGCTGAACCAGGAGGCATTAAAAGGTAAGATGTGCTTAGGTAACATAAATTTACAAGATTGTGGGCCATATAGTATTTACTTAGTCATACTGAGCCATGCTATTTCATGGGGCACCTTCCAGCACAGCTTAATAAATATTGCCCATTCAAGTGAATAAGCTGTAATGTGTCTTCCGGCATAGAAGGGGCTTATGGAGTATCTTCTTATATAAGTTAGAAAGGACCTGCAGAGTTCCATAGTGCCATCTGTGCACTTAATCACATATGTGAAGAAGTAGCTCTGGTAAAACAAAAGACTGCATGACAGTCATTGCCCATTGGGCGTCTTACTCTTTTTTTTTTTTTTACATTGTCTGTCATAATTAGATGCAGTTCCCACTCCCAGGAAAGTTTCTCTGTGTATCGCGGGCTTCACCAGGAAGCATATTGGTGCCAATCTCTTGGAGAAATTAGAAAAATCTATTGAGAAATGGCTGACCCCCCTTGAATTTTCCAAAGGTTTTTACGATTTTAAATAACGGTGCCAACATTGTATGAGCACTCTTTTGGATGGAATAAGTATACCTAATGTTCATATAATAAATGAACTCAACCGTGCATACCAGATCAGATAACAAACAGCCACTATCCTCCCCACCTCATCATAGGTTCAATCTGAATATGTATATGCTAGAATGTGTTTCTATTGGTTATAAATATTCATATTGAACCTATGGGACCTCCCCCTCTCATTCAAGCCTTGAGAAAGCGTTTCTCACGCAAAACGCGCGCGTCGGCATCTCTCAAGTGCATGCGCATTGTCAGCATTGACGTGGCAGCCTTCTATCTCGCAGAGCGAGCAGCTGCCAGACCCAGTGCCTGCACACGCTCTCAGACTGGGCTAGAGTTTCGGAGTTCACTCGGTAGACAGATGGTGAGGATAGTGGCTGTTTGTTATCTGATCTGGTATGCACGGTTGAGTTCATTTATTATATGAACATTAGGTATACTTATTGCCACACCTCAGCACCAGAGCAGTAGTACCTTAATGATTGCACAATCATATAGTGGTATATTTCGTTTTTATATCCCATTGATTCACGAGCTAGCGTTTTAAGCACAATAACTGACGGTTGAGCACATTCATGAATATGTGCACAGGCATACACAACCAGCCACGCCGTTTTTGGTATCTGTAAGCTGTTCTATCTACTGCCAGCAACGAGTGTCTTTTAGCCCTTATTTCCACGGGCTACACCCGCTCTATATAGGCAGGTTTCTACACCACCTCCTCATCCCTGATTTACCTAAGAAAACCCTTGTAGGGAATACTGCATACCAGCTCCCCCAATGAACATTTGATTTAATCTCCCTCAATTGTTCATATCATTATATAATCTGGATTAAATGTGTGTGTCCTATCCTTGGATTTTAAACCCCATTATTTTAATTTGATGAACATGAAATATATATATTTTATTTATCCTCATACTTCATTTAGGGTAGTGCGTGCTTTAGTTGGGTTCTTGCTTCTTTGCTGTTCTACCTATCTTATCACCCACAGCACCTCACCCTACCAACATATTCAGATACACTAAGCTGCAGCGGGGTTCCCTCATTATTAGTCCAATCTATTAAAAATGTCAGTGCTCAAATCATCTCCCACTCTTCTAGATGGATATCTACTCCTGACCTACTGAATCCACTCTGATTGCTTCCTACTAATTTCAGTATCAACTACACAATTCTCCTCTTTTCCGTTAAGGCTATGCACACATCTGCACCTCCATATATCTGAACTCTGATTTCTCATTACACTCCTACTCACCTCTTACACTCAACCCAAATTTGTTTCATGTTTGCGCCTTATTCATCTATTGCCATCTAACATCTTAAATCGTTTTCACTAACTCTCCCTAATGATGGAACTCACTTCCACTTAATATTTATCTCTTTCATTTTCCACATTCAAGGCCCAGCTGTAAACTCACACATTTACTACTGACTCCAGAAGCACTTGACCTCCCTGACTGCTCTTTTAATAATACACTTTTACACCTACTGTGTCTGGAGGTCTCATAACATACCACTTAGATTGTAAGCTCTTCAGGACAGAACTTATCTTTGACTTATGTTGTCATTTGCAGTACTTGTTGCACTTATAGTATACTGTTGATGTTTTATAAATAAAATTATACTTTCATGATGTAGCCAGGTCCCCTGTCAGTGCACAGTACCCCCCTCCGGTTACTCACGGAGCCGCTCGGGGTGAAGTGTAGGGGCGTGCGCTAGCATAGCGCGCCTCTCCTTTGGATGCGGCCGGTTGCTGGGGACGCGCGCGGCCCGTTGCTAGGGCCGCGGTCGCGTTGCTGAGGTCCCGGCGGCTCGCGGTGCAGGGCGCCGGCATTACCAGGTGCGTTGCGCATGCGCAAGGGCTTGGAGCGCCGGGAGGCCCACAGAGAGGTCACGCATGCGCAGTGAGAGCAGTCAGCCCCAGGGTGCACAGGGGCAGAGCCACATGACCCCAGGGAGCCAAAAGGGCTACAGTATCTTCCTGCTCAGGGATAGATACATTTCTCGGGCTTGGAGCACGCAGTTAGTTGGAGCAGCTAGGGGAAGGAGGTAGGGTGCAGGAGTCAGTGACTCCCTGCACTAGGCCAGCAGCCCCCTAGGCCCCAGATAGCCCTGAGTCATAGTAGCTGAGTGTTGTAGGGACAGGCCCCAGGTTAGGGACCCTGCCCTTATCAGTATCCAGAGTAAGTTAGGGACACAGCGGACACTGCGTTTCCATTCCGAGGTTTGGGCTCAGACCTCCGCTGCGGCTGCAGCAGCCATCCGGGTGGGATCGCCCCGGACGGTAGTTCCTGTATTCATCAGCCACCGGATCCTTTGTGAAGCTCCTTGGCAGGCCCGGGCACAGGAGTGCTCGGCAGGTAACCGTCATCAAGTGCACCAACGATCCTATACTATTATTATCAGACATAGTGGCTGCGCAGTCACACACATTCATCTCACTTGAGGGTGGAGGACAATTGTGTGGGGTTACTGGACACGGGGTGGGATCACCCAGTGGGGGGATACGGGAGTGTTGGCATCCGCCGTGACGCGAGTAGAGTGTCTCCGTTAGGGAGGACCGTTGATCTGTGTATGCATATGAATATTCTTGCAAGTAAAGTTATTGGTTGTTTTACATGCTGTTGTGTGATCTATATATATATTGTTCTGCGAGGATCATTCCCCTCTGGTGGGAGCCATCGCAGGTGGAGGCGCTGCACCGAATACGAGGTTACTCCTATCACTATTATACGTGCCCCAGGCTCCCCGTGGCGGAGGCTTAGGCCCCCTGTGAGCCTGACAAGTAAAGCACCACACCTGGTAACATTAGGTTCCCCGCACATATATACCATATGCTCTTGGGTGGGGGAATACCCGTTACAATACAATACCCATCTACATGGTATCTCATGACATAGGGAACAAAGGAATGATTTTCCATACTCCATCACAGTGGAAGCTCATGGCCGATGTGTTTGAAATTATTACAACCTTTTCAAGAAGCCATACAAGAAGTCAGTTGTGATAATACTACTTTGGTTCAAACCATATCCCTTATCTAGCTACAGAAAACAGTCAGTCTTGCATCTGAAGGAAAATGTTCTCCTTTCTATTTTATCTGCCATGACAGTCTCCATTGCCAGTGAATTCCATATTTTAACTGCCCTTACTGTAAATTACCCTTTCCTTTGTTTATGGTGTAATCTCCTTTTCTCCAACTTTAAGGGATGACCGTTAAATAAGTGGGAGCTCCATACTTCTTGGAGAATTAAAGTTGGTGCTTTGGCTTGACTTTTAGGAATATCAAGAACATTGATTGGTGGATATTCATTGCTCATATCGTCAGTCTTCAGCCCCAACTCAAGGTTACCTCTCAGTCAACCCAAGGCCACAGATTAGGAGGGCATGTTGTGGCTCAGAACTTAGATACAGCCTTGGCCCTGGCAAGTTGTTGTGATAATGAGGAGGGGAATGGTGGGGCCCAGGACTCATCCATGAGTGAACCATGGTGAATTATTGAGTGGAAAAGGGGGTGGGGAAGGTGGTGTCCATTTCTCGGTCATGGCCTGGGCCCCAGAGTGTTGTTGAGTGGAGGAGGGAGAGATTCGAAAAGGAGGAATTGCGGTTTAATTTTTATAATTTTTTTAAATTTGGATTTTATGACAATTCTGTAGTTTATTATAAACAGAATGACCAAGAAAAGAAGCACAGTAGCGCACCAAGGTAAGGAAAAATTGGAAATGTATTAAACAATAAGGCAATAAAATAACTTATATGTAAGGATAAATGCGTGTCAGAGTCTACGAAATGTTCAACAGATCGGCATCGTCATCAGTCAGACAGGGGGGCAATTTCAGTTCCGTTCATGTGGAGATCCCGCGCGCTGGGACTCACTCTATAGCACTTGCTGCAGGAATCGCCTCCGCCTGTATGCGGGTAGTGGCGTGGTATCCAAAGCTAGTGCGCATGTATGGAAGGAAGGCCCCCTGTAGGCATCTGTGGATGCCGGTTGCAATGGAAAATCGTGACCAAAAGGGTGCACAACAGTGTAAACTAGCCTCCAACGATGGAATAGGGAAGCTGGTTGTACAGTGCACTTGTAACGCTTTTCGTAAAATCAATATACTTCATCATTCGCCTGATTCTCCACATGAACGGAACTGAAATTGCCCCCCTGTCTGACTGATGATGATGCCAATCTGTTGAACATTTCGTAGACTCGGACACCCATTTATCCTTCTTACATGTAAGTTATTTTATTGCCTTATTGATTAATACATTTACAATTTTTCCTTACCTTGGTGCGCTTCTGTGCTTGTTTTCTTGGTCATTCTGTTTGTCGGCGGGGTCTTCACTGAAGTTCGTTTTTTGGAGTGAGGGGATACACTTCAAGCCATACAGTAGGAGCAGCAAGAGGAGGGAGAAGAATTCATTTCTGCAACACTAGGGAGCAAGAGCGCGGACTGAACTTCCTTTGACTGTTTATTATAATCAGAATCACAATTTACACAGATAAAAAGATATGTTACAAAACACTTCAGTGCCCACATGTTTTTTTATGAATACAATTATAGTTCAGATTATGTCCTTGATACAAAGAATGGCTCCTTATGGTGTATCAAGTTAAATGTGTTCTTTGGATTTCTGAGGTATTGGGGCTCTGTCTGGGTGCTATTATGACAATTTGAAAGCTACACTTGTTAGTTTCCTAATAATTGTTATGATTCTACTTATCTTAATAATGTTTTATAATGTTTTCATCCAAAACCAAAGAAAATGAGTTGTCGCAAAAGATTTGTAGTACCAACACCAGTGCAAGTGACCTCTCTTAATACAGCATTTATTGAATAGCTATTTTCTTTAACTACAGTTTTAGAATTGATATTTACATAAAGATTTGTATAATCAATTAAACTGTAAATGGGACAAGCCTGTTACCAACAACTAGGGCTGTTGGGTGTCAGCCAGCACGTTGTTAATCCCTATCTGCAGGAAACAGGAGGATTAACAAACCCGGAAAAATGGGTATATAGAGCACAGCCAAAGAGAGTGGGTCAAAATAGAATATAAAACATTATAGGACAAAGCTGCAAAATTCCAGGCATTACTGAAATCCCTGCTCTCTGATTGGTTAAAATTCTGGGCATTATTCATTCAGTAATGCCCAGAATTTTTGCAGTTTAAAAGGTGTTTATTTCAATCTGTTTATTTCCAGCCAATCATCTTTTCTTTTTGGTCAGAGACAGGGCAGGGGATTGGTCCATAAGTAGGAACAGCTCTGAGAAAGGGCAGGGGATTGGTCCGTAGGAAAAAGCAGGCAGTGACTGCTCCCCCTCTCTCCAAGCCGACAGATTCAGTGAGGAGGAGATAAGAGAGTGTGTACTGTAGCTGCAAATCAACTGAGTAACTCTCTGCAGTTTGTTTGTGGCTACAGTTTCTGTGTGTGTGTTTGTCAGTTTGTGTGTATGGCGGCAGCAGCAGCAGCAGCAGCAGTGTTTGTGTGTGTCGGCAGCAGCAGTGTTTGTGTGTGAGTGTGTGAGTTTGTCAGTAGCAGTGTGTGTGTGTGTCAGTGTGTCAGCAGCAGCAGTGTCTGTTTGTTTGTATGTCAGCAGCAGCAGTGTTTGGGTGTTTCTATGTGTCATTGTGTCAGTAGCAGCAGCAGTGTTTGTGTGTCAGTGTGTCATCAGCAGCAGCAGTGTGTGTGCAAAGCAACTGAGTGACTCTCTGCAGTTTGTTTGTGGCAACAGTTTCTGTGTGTGTGTGTTTGTCAGTCAGTGTGTATGTCAGCAGCAGCAGCAGTGTTTGCGTGTGAGTGTGTGAGTTTGTCAGTAGCAGTGTGTGTGTGTCAGTGTGTCAGCAGCAGCAGTGTTTGTGTGTTTGTATGTGTCAGCAGCAGCAGTGTGTGTCAGTGTATCAGTAGCAGCAGTGTTTGTGTGTTTGTATGTGTCAGTGTGTCAGTAGCAGCAGTGTTTGTATGGGTCAGTGTGTCAGTAGCAGCAGCAGTGTTTTTGTCAATGTGTCAGCAACAGCAGCGCTTGTGTGTTTGTATGTGTCAATGTGGCAGCAGCAGCAGTGTTTGTGTCAGTGTGTCAGTGTGTCAGTAGCAGCGTTTGTGTGTCAGTGTGGCAGCAGCAGCAGCAGCAGCAGCAGCAGCAGCAGCAGCAGCAGCAGCAGCAGCAGCAGCAGCAGCAGCAGCAGCAGCAGCGTTTGTGTTGTGTGTGTGTGTTGTACTGTATGTGTGTGTAGCAGCAGAGTTTGTATGTACACTGGCGACACACTTTATTCGAGCTCGGCTAGTCCCACGAATTCGGGTATACCCGGGTGTATTGAGGTATGTGACTGTTTTCTGCCCGAGTGCATTGAGGTATTTTCCACGCAGGGATTGAAGCATTTGATTCCCGCTGGCTGCAATACTGCACAGTATATATATATATATATACTGCATTACAATTCATGAATTTATGCCATCTGGTAGACACGCGAAGCATTGCAGCCTATTAAATCCTAATCATTATCATTTAACAGATCAGCCGCCCGTCAGCCAGGCATGAACCCAGGCTGGGAAGGCAAACGCAACGGGGCTTGTCAGAGGTGAGGAGCGGCGCATTCCAGGTATCTGCCAGGTACATACTGGGTATTTGCTCGAATAAAGTGTGTCGGTGCAGTAGCAGCAGTTTGTTTTGTGTAGACCTGCTATGTTGTGTCTAGAACTGCTGTGTGTGTGTGTGTGGAGCTGCAGTGTGTGTATGCGTGTGTGTGTCAGTAGCCGCGTTTGTGTGTGTGTGTGGTGTGCTGTTGTGTTTTATCGGTGTAGCAGCAGCAGCAGCAGCAGCAGCAGCAGCAGCAGCAGCAGCAGCAGCAGCAGCAGCAGAGTTTGCGTTTAGCAGCAGTTTGTGTGTGTGTAGATCTTCTGTGTGTGTCTGTGTGTGTGTGTGTGTCTACACAGAGGGGCGGCAGTGTGTGGATATAGAGAGCTGCAGTGTAAGTGTTTATAGAGGTGCTTTAATGTATTTACCATTTTATTTTAATTTAAAAAAATTATATAACTATACAAAAGTGTCTATTATTTATGAAAAAGCCTACATTTAGCTTATAATAGTAATAATCCCCTCAGAACAGGCGTTACTGACCAATAATGCCCTGGCTGGGTTAAAGTCCCTCGGCTTCGCCTCGGACCCTCAACTCTTCTAGCCAGGGCATTATTGGCCAGTAATGAATACAAAAGAAACAGCGCAAAAAACCTCATAGTGTAGTATGTATAAAAAATTATATTAATATAACAGGTGAGTATTGCACGTACATCAGATAAAATAGTTACTAGCAGTACATGTATATGGACATGTTACCAATCAGACGCTGATGGGATAAGCTGGTCAGCAGGTGGATTTTCTTCTCCTATAACCTCTCCTTTGTTGCTCTCTGCATGGATCAAAGCTGTGGTGGTGTATGGCGTCAGCCCAGCATCGTGGTTACAGCAGCCCGGGTGAGTTCGTCTGATCCGCGACTGTTACTGCAGAGAAGCAGGCTCCCACTTCCTGGCTTTCGGCGTGTGACGTCTGTGTGTGTGCGGCGCGCGTCAATGACGTCATCCGGTGGTGCCCACAGTTTCACGATATCAGCCGGTCAGGGAGGCAGCGGGAGGGAACGGAGACACACGAGAATTGTATACAGGATATGATAGCACCGCGGGTAGTACTATGAATGTGTCCTCTCATCCTTCAGGATGACGTCCACCACCAGATGACGTCATTGACGCGCGCCGCACACACACAGACATCACACGCCGAAAGCCAGGAAGTGGGAGCCTGCTTCTCTGCAGTAACAGTCGCGGATCAGACGAACTCACCCGGGCTGCTGTAACCACGATGCTGGGCTGACGCCATACACCACCACAGCGTTGATCCATGCAGAGAGCAACAAAGGAGAGGTTATAGGAGAAGAAAATCCACCTGCTGACCAGCTTATCCCATCAGCGGCTGATTGGTAACATGTCCATATACATGTACTGCTAGTAACTATTTTATCTGATGTACGTGCAATACTCACCTGTTATATTAATATAATTTTTTATACATAATACACTATGAGGTTTTTTGTGCTGTTTCTTTTGTATTTGTTCTTCTAGCCTCAGTCTGTGGAGCCATTCCACGAATACAGCTGCACACCTTCACCCATAAAGTAACAGGTTTTATATATATTTATATAATCACTTTATTCACTATAAGAATTTCACATATTTGTTCACAATTATTAGAGCGCAGTTCACTCCCTTTTTTTGGCCAGTAATGCCCTGTTCTGAGGGGATTATTACTTAATTATTCTATTTTTGTGGGATCTAATACATAGTAAACATTTTTACTGATCCAGCACTCGAGTGCTTACACCACCAAACACTTTTTTTCCTATGGATTAACAAACCCAACTGGGTAGTAAAGGTTTAAAAGGAGGGTGGCGTGCAGCCACAGGGGCTGCTGTTCCTGGACTGCAGAGGGACACTGGGTCTAATTTATGTTCCCATGTTACTCTAAATTTGTATTTATCAACTTTTTACTTGAGGGAGCTGAGAAAAAGCTATAATGTGAGTTGCTGAACTTGGCTGAAAAAAAAGCCTACAGTACATTTAATTTTTCAAATGCAAGTCTCTTGTCATTAACTCTGTGTGCATCACCCACTAAAACATATTTATTTTTTGTTTGTTGACCAAAAGAAGTAATAGATATATTGTAAACAACCAAGTGCATCAAGAGCTTAGGATAATGCAGAATACCTACTGTATCGGTGAATCTAATAAAAAAGAGCAAGTTACAGTAAAGGATATTTGTTTAATTGCTTATGACAAATAGATGTGTTGGATCAACATTTCTTCTCTCCCTGTAAAGCACCTGTTGTGTAAATAAACAGAAAAATCTGTTCGCTTTGAATTCATTTACAGTAAATAATTAAAAATGTAAATAGGTTTGAATATGTCTATAATACTATACTTACCCCTGTTGTTAATGGTGTCTATAGTACTTTTGTGAGTAATCTGCTTCAATTATCTTTAGGAGGGCTTAACCTTTATACCTTTATAGCCTAGCAAACCATACCAAAGAAATTCAGACCTCTGTACAATTTCAACAATAGCAAATCTTTTTAGAGTACATAATTACAATTGTTAATAATGTAAGATGTTGGGCTATATTTATGCTCCTCCCTCTCTCAGTTCTGCTCCAGACCCTGACAACCTGGTCAGGAACTAAAACTTTGCCTTATCCTCCTCTCTTGATCTACATCCCCGCTTTCTATCTGTCGACCTCGACCTTCTAAACCCAGACCGTGGCTAAATTTCCACATGTGCATGCTGCATTCCTGCACTCTTTCCTCTCAACGCCTCTGGAGGAAATCTCACACTCCCGCCGACTTTCTTCACTAAAAATTTCTGCTATCCTGTTTCAACTCTGCCCTCGCTCAGGCTAAACAAACCTACTTTTCTTCACTAATTAACGCGTACAAGTAACCCATGCCGATTCTTCTCTGTCTTTGACTCCCTACTCAACCCACCCTCTGCTGCCTTTTTTTCTTCCTCTATCTCACCTCAGGACTTTGCTGACTATTTCAAGGTAAAGGTGGAATCGATACGTCAGGACATCCCCTCTGTATCCTCCTCCCATCCTACACCTCCTCCTAACTTTCCTCCTTCCTTCCTCCCTCAACTCCTTTTCTGCTGTCACAGAGGAGGCTGTATCGTTGCTGATATTCTCTTCCCCCTCTACTACTTGCCCTCTTGACCCCATTGCCACACATCGCCAAAAACCTCTTGCTCCTACTATAATCCCTATGCTCACACACATTTTTAACTCCTCCCTCTACACTGTTACCTTTCCCTCCCTCTTCAAACATGCAACAGTTATATCATTACTCAAAAACAGCAGGCTTGACTCCACCTGTCTTTCTAACTATCATCTTGTCTCCCTCCTGCCTTTTGCCTCGAAACTCCTTGAACGTCTTGTATTTTCTCACTAGTTCCATTTTCTCACCACCTATTCTCTCCTAGAACCTCTACAATCTGGGTTCCGCACTGCTCACTCCACTGAAACAGCCCTCACTATAATAACTAATGACCTCCATGCTGCCAAAGACAAAGGTCATTAGACTCTGCTCATATTACTCGACATCTTTGCATCATTTTATACTTTGGTTCACACTCTTCTCCTTCACATTTTCCATACTCTTGGTATTCATAACCAAGCTCTATCCTGGATCCCCTCTTACCTCTCCCATCGTACTTTCAGTGTATCATTTGCCAACACCAGCTTATCCTCATAATCCTCCTCATCCTCCTCTATCGATCAGTCTGTGGGTATATCCCAGGGCTCTGTCCTGGGACTTCTTCTCTTTTCTCTATCTGACCTTATCACATCTCTTGGGATCATGCATCACCTCTATGTTGATGACACACAAATTTACCTTTTAACCCCTGACCTTATGCCTGCTGTACAGACCAAAATCTCTGAATGTCTCTCTGCTATATAATCCTGGATGGCCCACCGCTTATTAAACTTAACATGTCAAAAACATAGCTGCTCATATTTCCTCCCAAACCTGGACCTACTACCTCCTTCCACATTACTGTTGGAAGCACTATCAAACACCCAGTATCACAAGCACGCTGCCTAGGGGTCACACTCGACTCCCCTCTCAAATTCTCCATTCACAAGGTAGCTAAGACCTGTTATTTTTTTCCTCTGCATTATTACAAAGATATGTCCTTTCCTCTGTTGCTCGGCTGCTAAAACTCTGACACAGGTCCTCATTCTCTGCTGTCTCGATTACTGTAACGCCTGCTGTTCAGTCTTCTTGCCTTTCACCTGTCTCCCCTACAATCTTGCTGCCAGAATCAATCTACTCTTTCCTAAATCTGTGTCAGCATCTCCTCTGCTGAAATCCCTCTCCTCGCTTCCTATTAAATCCCATACCACACACTCGTTTCTCCTCACTTTTAAAGCTCTACACTCTTCTGACCCTCCTTATATCTCAGCATCCCAACTCTTGCGTTCTGCTCAAGGGTGTCTTCTCTCTAACCCTTTTGTGCCTAAAGCCCACTGCCGCCTTAAACCTTTCTCACCGACTGCCCCACACCGCTTGAATGCACTTCCCCTCAATATCCGTCTAGAACCCTATCTATCCACTTTTAAGACCCACCTTAAAACACACCTGTGGTAAAATGGGGAATATATTGCATATATTGCATATATTTTGGTCATGCCCTAAAATCCAGACATGGAGAGAAGTATTTGCCCTTATAGAAAGGATCATGGGGATCACTGCTCCACACAACCCTAATAAATCCCACTAGGAAAACCAGCGACCAAACAAAACAAAAAAGAAGCCAAAGTTATCTCCCAAATTTTGAATGCTACTAGATCCACAATCGCCAAGTACTGGAAACAAGCTATCCCCTCCCATCTTTAAACGAAATAAATAATAAAATATGGCATAAAGTTTATATGGAAAAACTTTCAGCATATCTGATTGGCTCCACCACTCAATTCGCGGAGATGTGGGCCCGTTGGTTTCGCTATGCAGGTATATCCCCATATCTAGATAAAAATATTCTGAATGTTGTCATTTATGTTGTATTAAAATTGCTGTTCACTATACTATACTATACATGTACAAATGCTGTCCCCTTTCTTCGTCCCTTAATCCTTCCCCAAATATGATATTACCAATTATCTATATCAATGTACCCCCCTCCCCCTTTTTTCTTTTATGCACCCTTTTCTCATAACTTTGAAAACTATTCAATAAAATTTAAGTAATAAAAAAAACCAAAAAAAAAAACCACCTGCTTAACAAAGCATACGAGTAGCTTAGTGGCTGATACAATGCACCTCGTAAATCGACTTTGGCCCCTTGCAGATGCACTTACCAGAACATCTTCTTACTGTCTCTGTACGTTCCTCCTACTTACCAATTAGATTGTAAGGTTTTCAGGGCAGGGACTCCTTTTCCTAAATGTCACTTATGTCTGAAAGCACTTCTTCTCTTTGTGCGTTATTTGTATTATTTGTTATTTATATGATTATAATGTGTATTACTGATGTGAAGCGCTATGCACATTAATGGCGCTATACAAATAAAGCTATATACTTATACATATTTATCAAGCTGTTTTCTGTTATTGGACACCTTCCACTACTGAAAGACACCATACAGCCAATTTAAGACATTGGGCTGTAGTGCCTTCCAGCAGCAGGAGTTGTCCAATGGCAAAAGACATCTTAGTAAATTTGGTCCGTAGTCTCAACACTATCACTAACAATTGTCCATTGACAACAATAACAGTTTGTTGAACTTACACTTAATTTTCCGCTTTAGTCAGAATATATTTTAAAATCACATGCCTTAAAACATCAAGGCTGTAGACAAAGATCTTCCATGTCCCACTGACTTATCATAGCTTAAGGATGTTGACTGTCACATTTGAAGCTGTCATTTAACATTTATTGAAAGATGTTCAAAATAATTAAAAAGGAAACTTCAGGGCACATTTCAAAATCTGGTGATAAATTACTGAAGCATGCTAATCTATTCTTGACCTTATCTTTTTGTTTTTTTCTCATGCTCCTAACTCTTTGTAAAGATGTTCTATTTTTACTTATTTGCAATTATAGATCTCAAAGTTTTATGCTGGTACATAACTGTTAAGGGTTATTCATTAATACATTTGCACTTCTAAATTGTAGACACCATTATGATACATAAGAAATAAAAGCATATTTTCAACTCGTATTTTCAACTTTAAGAAGGAGAGAAAGAAGAACAAAGACTATCAGCTCAAATGACAAGTGAAACTAGGGAAGATTATGCAAAATGCGGCATGATTGAGTGGCCGCTCAAATTAATTTACCATTCCAGTGGAGGGGTCCAAGCATAGCCTTGTGCTAGGGACTGCAGACTGTGCTAGGGGTCCAAGCATAGCCTTGTGCTAGGGACTGCCTGTCCCACTCTTTCTAGGCTGATGACGTACAGTATTGTGCTATGTTAATATATGTGACTTTTCATACTTTGAAAAAAAACTAAACAAGAAAAAATATAGATATATAAAATTATAAAAAGGTGGTTTACTTCAATATGGAATTTTTTGATGTTTGTTTGGTTATTGTTTTCTAATGTTGCTAAAATGTAATGTGTTTCTGGATTGTTATTTGTCACATCTTACAAATGTCCCAACCAGACTGGACCAATGTTATTGGTTAAAGTTTGGAATGTTATATCACAATAGTTGGTAGAGATACGCAAAACCTTCCAGAATGCATTCATGGAGGGAGAGCAGGAGAGAGAGGGGGGAGGAGAGAGGGAAGAGAGAATCCTCATAGATTTTGAAGCCTCCCCAAACATGCCTTTATCTAAGATGGGGAGAGATATCTGTGAACAAACCTGAACATGACAGGGATACCTGGGAAATATGCTAATATGAATCTCTCTCTCCTCTGAAAACCTTATTTCAGAGTCTGGATTGGAGTTAGCACATTAAACAAAATTGAGATGTACATTGACTTAATGCTTGGTAAATCGCTCCTGAAATTCTTTGGTACTGTTTGCCTGTATTGGGTAAAGTGTTAGAATTTAGATCCTCTGGTTTCGAAATGCTTACATCTGTGGGTTCATTTTGTTGACAGAGCGGGGATCACGCTTCATCTAAGCCATGGGCTCATGACACATGAACAGGCAGTCTGACTTAGTATTTGATGTATTACTTTGTTATAGTTCTTAATCAAAAGCAGTGGCTTTATTTCTCCAATTGCTAAATTGAAACGTGTTACTGGAATGTAATGTGTCACATCCAACAAATGTCCAAACCAGACTGGACCAATGTTATTGGTTATAGTTTGGAATGTTATATGTATCACAATATTTGGTAGAGATGCACAAAACCTTCCAGAATGTATTCATTAAGGAAGAGCGTGAGAGCGTAGGGAGAGGGAAGAGGGAAGAGCGAGGTGGAGTGAGAGTCCTATTTTACTAGAGTCCTCATAAATGGAAAATTACTTAAACGTGATATTTGTGTGAGCATAACTACCACATATGAATTTTGTTGTTAAGATACGTAATTTGGGGACAAAAACAGTGTCTCCAACTACAGGTTATTCTGGTTTCTCCCAATATTATCGAAAGTCATGGAAAAATGTGTCCACTCCCAATTAATGATTACTATACAAAGACAAATTTCCCTAGCCAATTCCAATCTGGCTTTCATTGAAACCATTTCACGGTAACTACCCTCTTAAAAGTTTGTAATGAGATTTAGTGAGGAATGGAACAACTTTCTGGTGCAATATTCCTAGATTTTGCAAGGCCTTTGATACTGTTGATCATAATATCTTGTTAAACGATAAAGGAAAAAAGATGGTGTAATTAGCGCTACAAGCTATATTAATAAGTGAATCAAATAAACAAAAAATAAACAATTGTGCAACAATATACACTAAACCTTAAAATTAATAAGCCAAGGCTGCCAGGAATAACTGACCCAAAACACAGTCAGTGAAATACAGAAAACAACCAATACAAACCGGCGCCTAAAAAGTCTAAAGTGGATCTATATAAAGTCCAAATGGATGGAATACCAAGAAAATGTATGTCCAATCTTGTACTTCCAGAATCCACAGCAAGTTGTTATGTGGCATATGTAAAAAAAACAGAAAAAAACATCATAGTGCAAAACTGCTACTTAAATACACAGACAAGACAAACAAGACAAGACAAACAATAGACAAACACAAGCAGGGCTGAAAAAATACAAAGAGTTAATTTAATAAACAAATAATTAAAATAACAATAAAGAACGCTGGCAGATGACTAATCCGGTTTGGAAAAAACGGAATCCTACTCACAAGATGTTCGCAATAGACGCGCAGTGATTGAGAGGTAAGATGTTAACTCCAACGGCATCAGGTTATTGTGGGCTCTCCAGGGACTGCTCCGAACGCTGTCCCTCACTCCTGGACCGGAAATAAGTCACTAAGTTGTATCCAATTGCAGTTTTTGAAGAATCCACAGTTTAAAACGGACCAAATATGTTTGTGGATTTTACACCGCAAAACGTATTTTGGTTTCAAAATGCAAAAAACAGATTTGGGCGGATTCACCCATCTTTCATCACTGCCCCGGAGAGCTTACAATGTAAGTGTATAATATCAATTGTTAGTCCAAGTAAAAAAGGTATCACCTTATACTGAAGTACTCATTTACAGCACTATCGCAACTGGACTACAACAGCAATTTCAATTTAATACATCATTTTAAAAAGAAATAAGGACCACAAAATAAGTCACCAGGTTTTATGCAGCATTGAGGGTTAAGATGCTCAGTGCTTCTATTGTATTGCTTGTTGGCTATTGCTTTCAGCATGCATTTATTAAAGCTATATTTTGAATGACAATATTCTGCATTACAATCTTAGCTATATGAGAATAAAAAATGAAAATGTAATCCCTGTTTGCTCCTAATCAAGCAAAATGTGACTGTCTTGGGGCTGGATAAGTGCCCTTTAGCAAAATGATTGGCCAAAATCACTCAGGGATGCCAGTATATGCACATATTTAAATTTGTATTTAGATTTTATACAAATGTGTTGTCCCATGAGGTACTATAAGTTATTTCAGCCTGATTTGTAGTAACTAAATATAATCACTTCTATACCTGAAATGTTTTGGGCAAGTAGAATTGTTTGCAGGGGAGATTTATTATTTTTTCCAATGCAACTTGGTAATTGCTCTGGAGTGGAAAGTGATCAAATGTGTATAACAGTTCTGTCCAATTGCTTAGAATTGTAGTGGTACTTTTATTTTTTTAAGCATTACAGTATCTTTTCTTATGAACAAATGTAAAGCAAGGACAATGGGCAACCCAGCTCTTTTTAGAGGTGTAGTTAAAGAGTTAGTCCCACATGGAAGGCTTAAAAAGGTTTAAACAACTCATCAGTCTAAATAGTTTTCTTAAAGTCAAGTTTTATATACATGTTTACCGAGAAAAAAAATTGTTTTTATTTTCAGGATCTGTGAAGCTCTGGAGAAATTGGTAAAATTCTGAGCAATGTAAACTTTCATTAACATTTTGTGAGAATGAGAACATGAAATTTAAGAAAAAATGACAAGGGACATTCTCACATCTCTAATTTATTGTTAAAATATATTGCATAGTCCTTGTAAGGCATTTTGTCTAAATCACTGGTATATTTCATATTTCCTCCTTTGTACTGTAATATGCACATTCGATCTCCATACAAAATGTGTGTGTGTGTGTGTGTGTGTGTGTGTGTGTGTGTGTGTGTGTGTGTGTGTGTGTGTGTGTGTGTGTGTGTGTGTGTGTGTGTGTGTGTGTGTGTGTGTGTGTGTATAAAACATCTGGATGTTTTTGAATGATTTATTAATAAAAAAGAGATGGGAGTAATTTTTTAAGAATCCTTTTTTTTCTAATATTTGCCTACAGTTTAAGGGGATTTACATGTTTTGACAATTTTACATGATACAAAAGGGAAGGCAAAAGTTGGAGGGAAAAAAAAAAGTTGATTTTAGCATTGTCTAAGAACAAGCCACCAAATACTATCGAACAAAACAACAGTTCAACAAATTCAAAATCAGTCAAAATTAAAACTATGGAATAAAATTATTTTAGCTATTATGATTGCAGTAAAATGATCAACTTATATTTCAAAATACTATAATTAAGAACACAAATAGGTGCTTGAATGATATATAAAAACTTAGTTAAGTAGTGTTAATGTTTCCTTTGAGACGTAAGGAAAAAAAAAGAAACAGTTCCCTAATATTATTAATTAAAATTATTTTCATCTTTATCATGTCAAATGTCACAAATATGTGTTCATAATGTATTACGTGTATCTGGTTAGCATTGAATAAAAAAATGTATCTCTGTCTAGAATAAGATGTAGATGCTGGCAATATTTAGCCTATATAAAATTGTGCAATGCACTGTTTAGAGTGTTCTATATTTCAACCACAAAAATAATTGTAAGCAGAAAATGATAGATAAGACCTTACCTGTTGCATTGTTTTACTATCCATGGTTCAGGTTCTAAAATCATTAAAACAATCCTTGGAACCATTAGGTGAGCGCTTCACTGAATCTAAAACTAGGTAATGAATCACGCTTAATGTCCACTCTGGGTAATGGACTGAAGCTCAATCCTTGACTTATTTGCCCAAATCAAAGGCTGTATTCCTGGCAAGGTTTATGGCATCTGTCCATTTGTATTATTATTATTTATAATAGGTTTGGCATTCAAAACCGGGTCAATGAGATGAACACAATGTATTTGCAAAGTGTTTTACCTTGAAATAATACATTGAGAGCTACCTCTCATTTTCAAGTATGTCCTGGGCACAGAGTTATAATGACAATACATGGTTACATTAAATGAACAGAGGTTATACATTTAATTCACAGACCTTTCCGGTTAGTTAGGGATAACATGATTATCTGCATATGTAACAGTTACAGACAAGATTAAAATGGGAGACAGCTGAAGTTTTGAAATTACTGAAGAAGCTTGATTGTGAAATGCGTGGGATTGGTTGATGGAGCGTTTCCATCAGTTACAGAATTTGCATTGGATGGAGCAGCTGCACTCACAGCACCTTCCTTGAGAACTGCTGTTGAAAGATCACAAAGAATACATGACACAGTGGTCAAGGCCAGAGCTTGCCATTTACCAACATCCTGAGATCATGAGAGGCGTAGTATTAGGAGACAGCACGTGATGCGGAAGTAGCAGTGATCGGGTCAGAGTGGTGTGGTGAGGACTGCTATGCTGAGGACTGCTTTTCTTGATAAGCCAGTTTTCCTAAAATGCTGTTTTACATTTTCATGAGTGGCGTGGATCTTCAATCCATTATCTGCTATAACCATCTAAGAAATTGGCATACATATACCTTTCTCCAAGTCATCCATTTATTCTCACGTATCCAATGTGCTAAGGAATTAAAAAAATAATAGTGATTGAAATTACTTAAACTGGAGGCGGTTATGAGAGTCTGTTTGGTTATTCCATTCATGAGGTGCATGGTAAGAGGAGAAGTGGCCGGATTCCTTGTTGAACCTTGGGACTGTGAACAGTTTTTTGTAGTCAGATCTAAGGTGATAAGTGCTGAGTGTAGTAGGGATGAGGAGCTTGTGCAGATGTTGTAATATGAAAGGGTTCCTCTAACATGTTCTGGTAATAACTCAGTTTTTCTTGGAACATTTATTTATAAAAATGTTTAACCAGGAAGTAATAAAATGAGAGTTACCTCTCGTTTCCAAGTATCCTGGGAACAGAGTTATAAAAAATACATGGTTACATCAAAGAACAGGGGTTATACAGTCAAATCGCGTACAGAGAGTTGGAAAAATGGGTACAGGGGATAAAAGGCTTGTGAGTTTTAGATTGAAATAGAGCAGCTTTAACATCACTTTTACATCACCAGACATCAGCGAATGGCAGCAAACGGCTCACACCCTTTGGCTGCCCTTCGGCTGTGCGCCTTTGGGGCAACGCAGATGCACACTGGGGTGGGTGGCTGAAATGCAATGCAGCAGTGAACAAAAGCTCTTTGTGTCCTCATGGCTCATTAACATTCCAGTGGGTGGGGTTGACGTTCCACAGAGAAGAAGCAAATGTTAACCCTTAGCATGCTGGTCCTTTGCAGAGGGGTGCCGCTCTTGGGGAGCCCCATCTGGCTGTGCACCTTTTGGCCAACGCAGATGCACAATGGGTGGCTGAGATGCAATGCAGCATGAAATGTTAATTCAATACTACATTTACCTTGGTGATAAAATGTGCATCCAGTCTACTGTTGTCCAATCTTTTCCATTTGCCATTGCTATAACCAGCAAACTGAATCAGTAATTCTTGAAACTTTTGTTTAGCTTAAAATATACTTCATTTGCAATAGAAAATGTACGGTATGCCTATTAGTGATAATTAAAACAGTAATTTTGAAAAAAATCTGAATGAAAAATTCTAAAGGTTACAAATATTTTAAGTTCTTCGCAATACTGTAATAAACACAAAAACTGATGCTATTACCATTTTTTGTATATATATACATTTTGATGCAGGCTGGATTATTTGACAGCAATGTATTTTTATTTATACAGCACCATTCGTGTATCGTATGGATCTGCTCTGCAGAATGCACAAAATAGATAATAAAAAACAAGGAGTTTTAACGCAATGCGTGGCTTAACATACAACAGTATGTGAAGGTTAAAGGAATACCTAAATACGTGAGGTTTACAATCAAACGTCTACATTCTCTCAAGGTTGATATACTGTAGCTGCATAAAATGTCGGCATTATTAAAAAATAGGATTGCTGGGGTATTCATTTTACATTTACTGCCATATTCACCAACAATAATGTATTTACTTTCATTTGCAAACATAAACAAATGTGTTAACGTACCTTTAAATAGCCCCAACAATAAAAATTCACAGAACTATGCAGTAAATAGCACTAATGATGCACATGTGGAGGGGTGGGAGATGTCCATTTTCTACTACCAGTAATGTAAAAGGATTTCTTTTAAAAAAAACATGGCAGAAGCAAAAATATTTTTAACTCCTTTGATGCCTGAGACTACCAATTTATTACAAAGGATTGCCTTCAGGCGCCAAAGGGAATAACACAACAACAATACCTTACAATGAAACACAAAAAGCATGACATCTATATGTGTAAATATTAGGCCTTTAGTAGCTGAAGTGGCCAGCGAGTCATGGTTTGACCATGACTACCTGGTCACATTGGCTACTAAGGTGTTGGTATATTAATATGTTCTGCAATGTTAATGTTATGTATGTATTTTTAGCACCTATTCTAGCTTGGCTAGTCTTAAATAGTGACCATTATACTGCATACATAGGCAAGATGACTAATTTATCATTCACTAAAGTGGTGTTAAACACCAATAACGCCAGCTTTTTCACATATCCACCTTTAGCAAATCTAGATGCAAGTGATGAGTTTTAAACCCATATTCACTAAAGGATGCAAAGCTTTAGCAAGTTTTAACTTCCATTAATTTAAAGGGGTTTTAAGTAGTGTTAAAGCACAGCACCCTTTAGGGAATTTTGGCCTCACGTCCAGGGTGAAGCAGACGCCCCCGGCACTCCCCCCGCGCGTGCAACGACACTGGACACTAATCGCCCCTCTTCTCATGGCACTCGAGCGAGAGTGTGGTCGCTGTCAGCCTGGACGAGGCCTAAGGCTAGGTCCGCAGTGCAGCCGGTGACACGTGACCGTGCGCGCACCTCTCACCAGCCCCTTTCCTGCTCCCTGGCTGTCCCTGGTCCCTCTGGCTCCCAGGCTCACTGCGCAGTGTGACGCGTCAGCCGGCAGGGGATACAGCCAGTTTGTGATCCCGAGCGGCGACACGTCACGTGGTGTTGCAGGGAGCCAATCAAAGAGGAGGGGAATGGAGATGTCTGCTGAGCTGTGTGTGTGTGTAGGGGGGGCATGATTTTTTTTTTTAGTTTGGCTGGCATCTTGGCCCTGCCCCCTCATCATGGTGACACCTACACAGCCCGTTTTGGCCACCCCCCCCCCGCGCCTCAGAATGCTGCCTGCAGACCGCAGATCACGGTATAGCGCACTCCTCGCGCCGCCAGATCGCAAGGCGGATGTGCACGCATGTGCAGTGGGGCCTCAGCCTAAGAGTGGATAGCAGTGCCAGGTTGGTAAGTGCATATGTGGGAATGGTACTAGTCCAAACTATTGAAATGAAAGGTGGGCACTTTCACTGGTGATTTTTTCCCAAAACTTGATTCGATTTGATTCTTAAAATAAGCAAGATTAAAAGCTTGTCCAGTTTATTACAACAAACTAAAAATAGGAGGATGAGCCGTGGATTGGAAACTTAATTCCAAAGTTTATCTTAAATTTGAACAAATTTCGAAGTTCACAAAATTCCATTTTCAATCATGCACATCTGCTCATCATTATGTGAAATATTTCCCTGAGAAGGCAATTTTACAGATTGGATTTCAAGGTAGGGAGAGAATACAATGGGTTTCTACATTGGGTGAGTGAAAAATATTTAGGCTTCAGACAACAAAATGGTGAAAAGTACATACAGTAGCTCTAGCAGTGATCAGAGTGTGAAAGCTGAAAAAGAAGCATGCTTAGTATATTTATATACTTTAATAATTCCCCTCATGAAATCCCTCTCCTGGCTTCCGACCAAATCCCGCATCTCACACTCCATTCTTATACTCACTTTTAAAGCTTTACACTCTTCTGCCCCTCCTTACATCTCAGCCCTAATTTCTCGCTATGCACCATCCCGACTCTTGCGTTCTGCTCAAGGATGTCTTCTTTCTACCCCCTTTGTATCTAAAGCCCTCTCCCGCCTTAAACCTTTTTCACTGACTGCCCCACACCTCTGGAATGCCCTTCCCCTCAGTACCCGACCAGCACCCTCTCTATCCACCTTTAAGAACCACCTTAAGACACACTTGCTTAAAGAAGCATATGAATAGCACTGTAGATATTCTGAACACATGATACATAAAGCTTGGCCCCCTGCAGACGCACTTACCAGAACTCCCTCCTACTGTCTCTGTACGTTTTCCCTACCTACCAATTAGACTGTAAGCTCCTTGGGGCAGGGACTCCTCTTTCTTAATGTTACTTTAATGTCTAAAGCACTTATTCCCATGATCTGTTTTTTATATTATCTGTTATTTATTTGATTACCACATGTATTTCTACTGTGAAGCGCTATGTACATTAATGGCGCTATATAAATAAAGACATACAATACAATACAATACATTTGTGGCTATGTAGTTAATGGTACAGCCCAGATTAACATACAGTAACTCAATAAATTGGAAGTCATAAATTAGTTAAAGAAAATCTTTGAAACATATCATTATCAGCATCTCCTGTGTGTATGTATTCACTGGGTGTTTTAATAAAATAGCATTTTATTTATAATGTATTGTATTGTATTGTATGTCTTTATTTATATAGCGCCATTAATGTACATAGCGCTTCACAGTAGTAATACATGTGGTAATCGAATAAATAACAGATAATATAAATAACAGATAATGTAAGCACAAGAGTCCACAGACCACAGAATATGTATATATTGCTTTGATTAAGGGGTTAGTTCGAAACTCTGAAATAAATGAAAATGCTGTAAAGATAACAGAATTACCCTGATTTGGCACAAGTTATAAAGTAGCTGCTTAAATCATACCGGTAGTGTTTAAGAGATCCCACTAAATGTTTTCATATTAAAGATTTCTCTAGAACAGAAATCTACTAGATTTACAGATGTAGCAATCCTGACTATCTCCAGCATCGAGGTCGAAGGAGGAAAAGTCTGCAGCGCTGGAGACGGTGTCTGCTACGCTCGAGCTGTGTGTGGGGGGGGGGGGTCATGCTTCCTGATAGGATCCCCCACGGTGTGTACCCTCTGGTGCCGCAACCACTGCAGTTGCGTGACGGCGGGTAGCAGCGTCACCAAAGACAGCTTAGCTACATCTGTATATTGTTATCAGTCTAAGATGTGAGACTAACATCTATTTAATGACATTTGTAATATATGATTTACATTAAGTTGCATAGGCATGCAGTTCTCATACTATTCATTTCAGGTATTTGCTAATAGTGCAGTTTGTTCCCCTGATGCATCATCTGTTGGCATTGTCAGATGGTGCTGCTTAATTTGAATAATTGCATGAATAGTTAAGCAAGTCATTAATTGTACAAAAACAAAATCCTGCAATTTCTTCCATGTTGAACGCCTAATCATATACTTCCAAGTTCTTAATGACCTTTCCTTCTAGTTTTTTTCTCAGTTATCACATCTACAGAGTGCACATTTTTAATACCGGAGAAAAATATTCATATCAGGTATGTTATAGAAGGTTTTAATAGCTGCATTGGCTTTGGAAAAGGCCCATTCGGTCTTAAAACATCAAGAGCAGCAAATGCTGGTTTAATAGCATGTAGTACAGTCATCAGATAAGCTACAGTTAATCAGCTGCTGCAAATGAAAGTGTTTTTGTGCCAACTGTAATTCTTACTTTTTTCATATAAAATTTTGCCAGTTAGCTTGGAAAGCAGAAAAATAATTATTTGAGGGAAACAGTAAATGTACGGAGATATATGCAGAGCATATTGGAGGTTCCATGAAGACAGGGGAACATTACATTATTTTGACTGCGTCGTTTAGCTGTAATATTTCAAGATTACCAGTGAGTGCTTTGGAAAGTGGTTATTAGGAGATAGAGGTGATGCCAAAGTATTATATTTATCTATATCAAATTGGCAACTATAATGGGTGCAGTTTTGTATTGACTTTGGGTCAAATAAATCTGCCAGGTTGCCTGCTCTTGAGAGATCTCCAGCAAATGCAAGAAGCTAGATAAGCAATATTTATCAATACAGTATGTTGCTGTTACAGTGGCGGCCAGCTTAAATCTACAGCGACTGCCTCCGCGGGGATTTAAAACCCCGTTCAGACACGGGCTTTTTTTTTTCTCGGCGCCGCAGGCACTTCTATTGTTCAGCGCCATTAGCGCTGACTGAAGAAACGACCACGCGCGGCCGCAAGAAGCGGCTGGCGAGCGGCCAATTTGGGCGCGAGAATTGAAAAGCAGAGAAAAAATGCGGGTAAGCTTTAGAATAAGCTTGGCCGCAGCAGTACATTGGTACAAATAGGTGCTTTGTGTTTTTGAGCAAGTTTCACCATCTCAATATATACTGTACCCCTTCTACATACTGTATGAAACAGACTTTCTTTGCTAAAGACGGACACACTAAGCTCTGATATGCTATTTACCCTAAATGAAAGTCATGTTAATAGTAACATATTGCTAACCCAGTTTTACTCATTTAAATACAGTAATATAGCATTAATTTTTTTACAAACGTAAGTGATAATGCTATGCAAAAGGGGCATTTTCACTAAAAGTGCATGTCCATTAGAGTCCATTAAGGTTCACGCAGGAATGTAACATTATGTTAGTTAAGCCCTACCTAAACTTGGCGTTACTCACATCCATACCCTGAAATGGGGTGCTGTTGGAAGTAGTGGGTGAGGAGTAGAGCCCACCACAGAACTTTTTCAGGGATGGGAGTGAGGCTTAGACATACTTAACATCAAATTATTGGAAGCTAATGCAATTTTGCATTAAATAAGTGACATTAAGTCAATGCTAATGATATACAAAGGCCGTTGCTTTTGCATATAATTGGCTTGGAGGATACCCTTTGCTTTGAGTATTCTCCTCGGTTATACAGTATGACTGTCAGAATGATATACTCAGGGGGAATATTAGTTTCTGTATTTGTTAACATCCATATATGCAAGCAGAGGCAAGTCCAGGACACTTGGAGTTGGTGAAACAAGTAAAGGTTTTTATTCAACCAAACTGGGCATCGGCAACATACAGCTTCCAGAAATACAATCCAGCACATGAAAGCCTATTTACATATATACAAAAGTGGGGCTTCCTTTTCCTGGTTCCATACTGTACCTGAGATCTGCACACAGTCTCAGCAGCACGGCTTTCTCCTCCCAGCAGCAGACAAGATGCTTTGGCTGTCTAGACCTTTTAAAGGCCTTTCTGACAGTCATCAGCTGTGTTCGTTAATCACCATGCCTTTACTAGGATGGTGTTAACCCCTCACTGTCCGAGGTCCAACAGCCTCGGCTGGTAGTAGGTTCTTCCCTGCTACTGTCACGTTGTGAGCTCTGATTGCAGTCAACTCTGTATCTCTGTATTTCTTTAATCGAGAAATTGCTTTTATTCAGATTCAGTTGCCCAGTACATGCAATGACGAGTACTGTATAAATGCATTCATGAGAAAAGGGAAGTACAACTCCCTCCTTCTCTTTTGCTACATTCCCCTTTCCTCTCTCAGTATTTTAGGATCTCAAAACCAAATCTACTGAATATAGTAAATACCTTGCATCCTGGTTATGTCAGCCCCATTTTTATATGATAGCCAAAGATTTTGCATTTGCTTCCCACAGAAATGTAGTTAAGCTGTACCGTTAAGGGCTGTTATGTTTTAGGCATATTATTTGATTTTGTCATTTGTGATACCTACTGTATGCTTAGTTGTTTGCAAAGTTGTTGTACAATGTACGTTATGAAAATCTACATGGTGGACCAAAGTTTTGTTGGAAAATATGTTTTGTGTCTAGCAGATACTGTCTGCTGTAATTGTAAACTTGTAAGTGCCCAGGGCTTTTTTTCTGATGATACGTATGACGGTACGGAGTACGGAGTACGGCCACCTTTTTTATTATGGGTATCTTTTGCCTTTTCTTCCTGCTCTTCATATCCGGCCTTCTTCTTGTGATAACCTGACGCTTTAACATCAGAAGGTTCCATGTTGCCATGACAAAGTGAAGCCGACATGTTGTACTGCACCACATTGCCATGACAACACAACGTCACATGGTGCAGCGATGTCACAACAACGCGTCATCGCTAGAGGAGACGAAGAGCAGGAAAAGGTAAAAGACCTCACGTTTTCCCCGGGTATCGGTAGCTATTTGCTTACAAAAAAAATCACTGTAAATGCCTATCCTATAGTTCTACAATACCAGCCAAAAAGTTTATCTGTAAGCAATAGGTAAAGAGATGTTGGCCATACAGTGCATGCAAAATTTGAGACATTTCATGTGTGCAAAACACCTGCTTCTTAACTCCTATTACTCAATATAGAGATGTAGCAGGCAGTAGCTCTTTTCCACATGCGGCTAATGCTATTACAAGGGCATCTGCTGATGTGTTGTGCGTGTCCCCCTGCAACTTGACAGTGGGAGCAATATTGTCTGCAAGATCTGTAAACTCTACCTAAATCACCACAGGGAGACTTAAAGGTAGGTAAAACAACTTGATCCATTGATATGGTGAGATCAATTCACAAAAGGCACTTCAGTGCATCAATTGAAGAGCTAACAAAGGCTTTATACACAGAGCCCCCCCCCCCTTCCCCAAATAGTTGAAGAAAAAGGAATTGTCACATTTTTCCTCCTTCAAAATCAGCAAGCAGAGACTATAACATTCATTCCACTTAATGCACATGCATTACAGACAGTGCTGCCACAAAAAAGAGGAGATGATTTTCTGTAAATATTGTTCTTGTGTTTTGATTTGTAACTTTTTTTTATCTCTTTAATGTTCAACACAATGAAGTAACTTTGTGGGAATAAAAGTTTGTTCACTACTTCTGTCTTTTGGTAATTATTGTTCTAATAGGTATACACATTTTTGTTTAGCCATACTTAATACAGTCAATATTATATACCATATTAGGTCAGACAAACATATCCTATCTTCTCTTTAATCACTAAAAACTGTAGTATGGTTTATTACATGAACTTCATGACACATTATCAGATGCATCTCTTGATGTGTTTCAGACATGTATATGATACATAATACGGTATTTCCTCGATTCTAAGACGCACCTTTGTTTTCCATTTTCACATGTCTGAAATAGGAATGAGTCTTAGAATCAATGTACAAAAAAAAATCAGCTAGTGTGCGCTGCGGGAGATGCCGGCCGGGGATCTTCACAATGTGCAGCAACAGCATGGCTCTGATCACGCCCCCCTCTCCTCCATGAGATGAGAGAGATCAGCTGGAGATGCCTTCCAGGGATCGTCACATTGTCCAGCAGCCCCCCCCCCCCCCTGTCAAATCTCTGTGTGAACTGTAGGGAGCATTGTGTGTGTGTCTAAAAAAATAAATCTGCACATTTAATATAGTGGGGAGGTTTTACCCAATTTTTTGTTAATTAAATCAAGGGTGCATCTTAGAATCTATGGCGTCTTACAATCGAGGAAATAGGATATATATATATGTCTGTATGACACGTATCTTTTTGTAAGGAAAGGTTATGTCCTATACTCATGTAACCCTTCCTGCCCGGCTCCTAGGGAGGTTACATTGATGCACAATGTTTGGCTACTCAGCATAGTTTACCTCAATTCAGGGTGCTGGATTCAGGTGGCTGGGCAATGAGATAGCAAGGGTGAAAATGATGGGCAATGATGTGCAGGAACTTTTGTATTACAACTCCGTCTTTATTCGGGCACGCTGACACTTCACACACACTTGACAATGTTGTATGTCACTTTACATACTTGTAGTTACTTATTGACACAGTGCTTCCCTAGGTGCATTTACTTGGTTTCATTACTTGTATTGGACCAGGCCCCCCTTCAGAGTAACATCCATTGTAACCTGTCTACTCTGGGCCCTTACAGGGATCATAGCCGGTTCTGAACAGGTAACGATTATACTCAATACGGAACTGCCACTCACCTGCTCATTGAGGAGAATACTTAGATGGTTCCACCTGTAGGGCTGATCTGCTGACACCCGGGAACCTTCTGCATATGGCTCGCTATGGTGTGTCTGTCTCTCCCTCTGTGGTACCTGCGTGTTTCTGTTGGCTATATAATTAAGAGCCATTCTATAAGGGCTCTGGCCCTATCTGTAACATAACAAACAAGGAGGGCTTGATCTCTTTTATTACTTCATGAACATAATCCCTATCTACACTCCCCAAGGCTTCTCTCCTCTTGTCCTCCAGGAACCTAAACTTCCAGAACCTTCATCCTCTGATATACTGATACTGTAATGTGAGTATCCCTGTGGAAACACAGGGTGGGGCCCAACATATGCTATTCTGCTATTAACCCCTTACAGCAACCCAGTAACCCCATTGAGGGGGGTTACACTCATTACACTGCTTTTAGGCTATTCCAAGAAATAATTCAATGATAATCAGTGTCTGAATGGGAGAAAGGGCAGCTTTTGGAAGGTGCTACATATCGTAGTGTCATTGTGTACTAACCTTAACGGAGGTCTGATAATCTTCGTTGTTAGGTAAACTGCTAATTTCCATATAATGTACATATTAGTATGCCTAAGGTCTGTTAAAATTTATGAACATCATAAGACTAAGCACCTTTGGTGATATGCATTACAGATATCGATACATTAAAAAAAGATAATGTCACGTTATAAATGTAACAGCTTTCTGAGAATCTACCTCATAATTATTATATGTTCTTAGCAACTCACACATTGTAAACTCTTTACATAGTTAAAGAAAAAGTAACTACTTGGAGGAGTGGCTCAGTGAGTTAAGACACAAGCTCTTATTCTGCAAGGCAGCGTCTATATTTCGCACGACGTTGAGTGCGGCGCGAACAAAAAGCCGTACCTCAATGAGGAAGGCCATAGAGCATGCAACAGCATGCAACCGCACGCTTAAGCGCGACTGCTCCTGCGATTCCCGGGCAGACAAAATAATTTGATTTTGTCATGCGATGGCCGGGTCACCTGAGCGGTTCAGCCAATGAGGGCGACCCGCTCACCTGACGTCATGGGCATGCCTCCAGCATGCTTCCTTGTTGAGTGAAGGTGAAAAAACGGCGCTAGCTCTATAAGTGTTTCACTACAAACTATATAGTGAATATTTTAAACAAAATCAATTATTTGTATAACAATAAAGACGTGCTCAAAATAACGTGCAGGTGTAAATATTTAAAATGTTCAAACCCCCTGCTCAAACCCAGCTGGTAGAGTCCCTTCCAGCATGCTTCCGACATGCCTCCTTGTCGTGTTTTCCCATCACCATCCCATAGGCCACGGATCGCCTCTGGGTCAGGCGCGCACAATGCCATGCGCTCAGTCACCTGCACTCCTACTATATCTGCGACCTAAGATATGAGAAGAAAAAAATCTTGGAAGTTGTGGTCACTGACATCCAAGTATAGGAAACAACCAAGCGTAGTATAATAAAAGTTAGTATTTGTTCATCAAAGCGGAAGGACATACAAGGAGTGTATACTCTAACGCGTTTCATCTCAGATGAGACTTTATCAAAGACTTTGATGAATAAATAAATAAATACTAACTTTTATTATACTACGCTTGGTTGTTTCCTATACTCAGATGTCAGTGACCACCACTTCCAAGATTTTTTTCTACGATTTCTATCGGCTGGAGCACGGCATGTGAGCGGTGTGTGTGGGGGTCCTTTTCATGTTTCAGCACAGACAGGCGGACACGGACAGCTCATCGTGAGTACTGGCCAGCTGACAGAAAGTGTGGAACACAGGGTGCGGCAAGGGAAGCTATGAAGACGCTGTGATTACTTTACAGACACGCTGTACTGTATTCCTATCTATCTTGGAACTTATGCTTATATAACCCCCCACCCTGGCTGAGTCCACTACAAACACACCGGATGAATATATTCATATATCAAACTTTCCCCCCCACACGCTCACCTAAACCGAAGGAACTAGAGACTGTTGTGAAAAAATATTTTTATTTCATTATTGCCATTGACGGAGTATCGGTTGTTCTTGAGGTTTTCCTCATGTATTTGGGGTGATCCTCCTTCTCCTATAAGATATGAGAAGTGCAGATGACGTGCTATCCCAGGAAAAGTGCCATTAAAGTCAATAAAGCTGTTCATGCAGTAACAAATCGTCTGCGCTCATCACACCTTACAGAATAAGGAACACTGACTCTGTAGACCCTGAGTTTGAGTCAGGGCAACCTGGTTCAATTCCCGGTGTCAGCTCCTTGTGACCATGGGCAAATCACTTTATCTCCTTGTGCCTCAGAAACTAAAATTATAGATTGTAAACTCACCGGGGAAGGGATTGTGTTTGTAAAAATCTTATGTACAATGCTGTGTACTGCGCACTATACTGTATTTGTGAAGCACTTTGAGTCCCATTGGGAAAAAAGCACTACACTATATAACATAAAGTTATTATCATTATTATTATTATTAACACATTAAATTTGAACTGGATTACTTCTGCCATTACTGATTTATTTTTATTCGTCATTAAAAAATGTTTTATGATTTGAAATATTTTATTTCTAATACTTTACTGTCATGGGCAAATAATATGTAAAACATTTAATTTATAATTAGAAATCTAAATTTAAGATCACTATGAGAGTTTAATATCATTATTAGATGTAACATTTTGAGAAAGATGCTTAGGTGCTGGAACACTATAACACTATATATTGATTGGAACAGGTACAGTACCTAATAACATTTCTCAAAGTTGATGACAGAAAAAACATATTTCAAATTGTATTTGTTTTGAATCACATAGCAGTTACCTAATTGCATTAACTGCAGGTAACAGCAGTAGTGATGCAAATGTAAATGCTGGTGAATTTAATTATCAGTTTATAAAGTCAGCACACTGGGAATGATAATGTGGCATGCTGTTTTCCAAGCTGTGCAAATGAAAAGTTTTAACATCCATCTTTGTGTGGCTGTACTGTATGTATGAGTGACCTACATTTCATTTTGCTTTTTGAAACACAATGGATTTCTAAGACTATTGGAAATATTAATTCTATTCTTGGTTATCCCCATTATCAAAAGTTAGTATTTCTCCATTCAACACAACAAGGGTTAAAAGTAAAGAGAACAAAACCAAATGTCTGCATGATTGTATGAATACATCTTAATGAAGTCTCTACCCCCGTGGAGTCTAAAGGTGGAAACCTAATTTGACAATCCTTAACTTTTTTTTAAATGTCTGGATACACTGGGGATTCAAAAAAAATTCAAAACATGATTTGTTTGACTGTGTATTAAAAATGTAAATGGTTTCCCTAATATTATGAGGAACCCAAGATGGCCTCCTGGACACTTCTGGATGTCTCTGGTGAATTGGCTTAAGCAGAATATATAACACACAGGTCTGTGCATCCATAGAGCACATAAAGCACCCCAGCATCCTGGCTTACCAAAATATATGGTTAAAAAAGTACTATGTGACACCTACCAAAAACTTCCAAAATGTCTGATTACCATATGCGCAAAGAAACCTAAAAACAAATAAATGATCAATGATTTAAAAATACTTGCAAGTGCCTGATATTGTAAAACATTGTCATTCACTCCGATTTCAACTTTTGAACATGTTGGTTGATATTGGCTGTAGGATGGACTGCACCTCTAAAGCCCTTGAACAGTAATACAACTGGACCACTGTGTACAAGTCAACAGTTGGAAACATGATTATAATATGAAGATAAAGAATGCAGGGTGCCATGTACTGTATGAAAAATTTGAGAGAGGAAGCAATATTTTAATGTGCAAAATTAGCAAAAAAAAAATGCCATTAGATCATGTAAAAAAAAAAGAAGAAGAAATAATTTTATATATATTTGAGATATGTTGGACAAGTTAAAAAGAAAACGGAAATAATATGGGCACAATTTTTAAAACTATACCAGAATAGTTTGGATATACAAACGGTAAAAATGTAATTGAATCAGTTTGACTAAAAATCCAGCCCTATAATATGAAAATAAAATGAAATCTATAGCCTAAGAAATACTACAAAGTACTGTAGTTGTTTGATTTTATTACACAATTGCCACAGGAGGTGTTTCTTGATCAATGTGCGAAATTTTGCAATTATATTTATTCTAATTCATGACAAACACCATTATAATGTAGCTCTACAAACAAATCATAGCCACAGAGATTCCCAATATGTGTTATATACTGAAGTATTTAAATATTTAAACAGTTGCTTCACATTGCTTTATACTTTTCATCTTGTACTTTTTGTTTTCTGTATAAAGGTATGTTTCATATGGAGGGATACTGCAAAAAGTCTTTCATCAATCAATTTTTGCTTCAAGGGACTGATTCAGCTACAAACAAAGAAACACTGACAAAAATATGAGAAGCATATATACTAGAGAGTTTAGCAGTATGATCCCTAGGTGCCTTATTTATGCCAAGACTTTCTGGACCTGTTCAGCTGTTTGCCCTGAGGTAAGATTATTATGTACGCTACTTGTAGCCAACTCGGCTGCTCCTTCAACTCTTGCTTCCTTCTGGTTTTGAAAAAGAATGTTGCTTTTTTAAAAGCTATGTAAATCCAAGAAAAAAACTGGTTATGACTTAAAGCTTTCGTACATCTAACTATAAAATTATTTTAAAAACCAAAATGAATTACACTTATTTGGTGTAGATACTGTAGTAGAAAGAGCATTAATGAATAAAAGTGTGTGGTGGTGTGACCACCTATATTCACTGAGATGGGCAAAGGTGTCAAATTTTCAGCCGCAAATTCTTTGAAGGTTTTTGAACAAAATTCGTTTCAATATTTGTAGGCAATTTGAACATTTAAAAATGTGTGCGAATGCTCCTGAAACCCCCGTTGCTTTCCCTTTGCACAAATTAGAGAAAGAATTCTGAGCGCATCAAATGTATACATATTTGCAATTGAATGTGCGGCCTGTGGTATCAGTAGTACATACACAAAGGTAGGCACATTTTTAAACCCAAGCCACAAATTACATTTTTAGATCCAAGCTGCGAAAAGCCACTGCTTTGAAAAAATGCCAAATTTCAGCTAATTCAAATATGGGCGAAAGATTCATCCATCTCTAATATTCAAGTAAAATTAAGTTTGTGTGTGGTTAAAGTGATCATTACCGAGCAGTGCTACTCCAGAAGATACCTTCTAGTGCAGGAAGACATCTTATGACCCATTCAGTTGAATGCGGAGTAACTTTGGCAGAGTTGGCTTACCAGGCTGGGGCCCAATTATTGGATCAGATGAAGTGTTGACAGGTGGGGTGCCGTAGGTTACGCCTACAGATGTGTAAACTTCTCGCCTATGTTCGCTAACCTAGCAAAATTTCCATTTTGTCTCCGAAAAAATATTTTTGTAACTGTTTGCCAGAGACAAAAGCGTAACCTGAGAGGGGACCTGAGAGAGGGGAGTCCTACTTAATAGAGTACACACTGATATGTACACGTGGAAACATCCCTGTAAACACCTCTGTGATAGGACGATATATATGTTAGTCAATGGCTACTCTAGTAAAAGAGCGCTTTTCTTTCTCTCAAAATTCGACAATATTATCTGAAATTTCTATAGAGAAAGTTCTGTATAACGTTTCGGTGAGTTTTTGAACTTTTCTGAAAGTTTAAGCGAAATATGCAGTAGGGAAAATAAATTTTGGCAAATTTGACATCTCTAGTTACTCTTTCGGGAATATTCCATTTGGAGAGTGTTCCCCATTATCAGTTACACATCTGCAGGTCTGGTGCTTTCCGACAGCAGCATCACAAGCTGCGGCAATACTGTGGGCTCAATCACTGACTGGCAGCCTGGCAAGGTCATCTGGTTGTTGATATAATAAAATAAAGCTGTGGCCTTGTTTTCCCAATGAAACTTTTTTAGGTTATTTAATTCTAAGGGATTTAGGCATTAGAGTTTTCCCAGATCAAACACTACCGACATTCAGGATTGCCACCTGCTATTGAAGGCTAATCCGGAGATAACATTTTTTACACTTATATCTTTATTTATTTATTTCTCGGACCGTCCTCTGGCATCCTTCACTGCAAATCCTGTAAACATGGCTGCGAGATGTCAAATTCCACTGCTTTGCCATGACAATGGGACGCTATGTGACGTTACAGAATCATTCGGTGTCAAGTTCCATGACAACGGGACACCTTATAGTTGTCATGGCAACACGACGCCATGCAACATCGTGACATCATGTACGTCCCATTGTCATGGCCACACTGTGCCATTTGACATTGCACAGCTGTGTTGATGGTATTTGCAGGGGGAGAAGCCGGGAGGATGCCGGGAGGATGACGCCGACGCCACCTGGAGATTTACAGGGTAAACATGTAGCCCAGAGATACGTGGCCAAAACACAGGGCCGCAGATTTCCTGGGGCCCAGAACTAGAGTTATGTCTGGGGCCACCCCCGCCCCGGCGGTATTGCAAACCCCCCCCCATTTCACACCTCACGAATCCCCTTTATTTCTCACCCTCTTCCCATGTATTTATCTTCCCTCTGTCTCACGCCCTTTTCCTCAATCCTCCCACATCGCATGTATTTCTCTCCCCTGCGTGTCACTCTTACTCCCTCTTTTACTCACTCACTCCATCCCTCTCACTCAATCCCACCCACAAAATATATATAACCCCACTCCCCAATACATATTAAAAAGCCCTCCACACCCCTAATACATTTTTAAAAGCCCCCCCCCACTCCCTCCCAATACATTTTTAAAAGCCTCCCCTCATGCCAATACATTTTTAAAAGCCCCCACACCCCCAATACATTTTAAAAAGCCCCCTACTCCCCAATACATTTTAAAAAGACCCCCACCCCTAATATATTTTAAAATGACCCCCAACCCCTCAATACATTTTAAAAACACACCTGTCCCCAATACATATAAAAAAAAATAGACCTCCTCCCCCCACCAATACATATGAACAATAACCTCACTCCGCCAATACATATTTTTAAAAAAAACCAGACACCTTGTGAATGTTCTGCGGAGGGCCCATCCAGCTGGTACTGCAAGTTGGGTCCGACCCCTGGCCAGGCCTGGCTGTCAGTCCGGGCCCTGGCTCTCCCCAGCTGTCTGCATGCTTCTATCCCTCTGTCCCATGCTTAGCTACCCACCCAGTTAGAAAGGGACGGAGTAAAGGTGTAGATATTGAATGTTTTTGCCGTGTTAGAGGAACAGGCGCAATAAAGCTTCATTTTAATTTCACCTTAAAACGGTCTCCATTGCATACCTCTGCACACATCTCTTACAGTGCCCTATGTAGTAATATCTTTTTTTTTAAATTTGCAATGCATCAAAAATGTCATAATAAAAATGAATACAAATGTGTCATATTATTTCTGCTTGTTCTGTCACATGTACATACTGTACAGCCCATACTTCCATGTTTTAGATGTATGTTGCACTGCAGTGTCTACCTGTCTCGCATAATTCTTTGATACATAGGTTAGTCTGAAATCTACCCGTTGACGAAGTGGGGGTCATACTATAATTCCACATAATTTTGTTATTATATATTATTACAGATCTCTGCTGCGCCAATTCAGAACATTCAGAGTTCCCAGCAGTCTAGCAAGAAATAATAGGTAACGCACACATAATATGGAAAAAAGAAAATACTTTACTAAACAGAACCAAATGAGCATATGTAAATAGAAACAGAGAGCTTAACAAATAGGAAAATAAACACAATACATACACAGGATCGGTGGTATTAAAAAGAAGTCCAAATAAAAAATGGACTGGTAAGCAGTAAAAAAAAGGGGGGTGGGGGATAGGACTGTGGAGGGGAAAAACAGAGAGAAAACAAGGCAGGGAGGGGGAGGGAAAAAAGAGGGGAGGGAAAGGGAATGGAGAAAATTAGCACAAGGGATAACAGGGGGGCAACGCTTTGGGGGTGAGCCCCTTCTTCTGGACCATTCCTACAGGTTAAAAAATGAATCTGTGGTACTTCCCTTAATGTCCTCTGGTGTGCCTCCCTCTCTAGGAGAAAATAAAGTCCCAAACAAATGCTTCTGTAGAGGAGACTAAACCCTTCATTAACCGAAATGCCTAAATGTAGAATAATTAACGCTACATGCAACCAGGACAAGCTCCATGCCAATAGGATAGGCAAAGGCAAACAAATCAAAGCACTGTAATTGAGGATGCCTAGCTTACCCGGCACATCAGCATCTGTTATATATATGATACACAGCAATTGAAATTCAATTATTTTCTTTAAATATATGAATATCTGTAATGATCTTGTCTAATGATCACATATAACAATAAATTTATGGGTTAGTATATACATATATATATATATATATATATATATATATATATATATATATATATATATATACATACATATATATATATATATATATATATATATATATATATATATATATATATATACAGTGTTCGACAAACATATACATTTGTACGCCCCGGGCGAGTGGATTTAACATCGTGTCGAGCTCCTATTGGCCCAAGCAGCACACGTGTGGTACTAGGTGGCGAGTAGATTTTTTTGTTCGGCGAGTAGATTTTTTGGTGATTTGTCGACCGCTGTGTATATATATATATATATATATATATATATACACACACACATCCCATCACGTTTTAAGTTATGGTGGGTGAAAAAGGCAACAAGAAACCTCCACCGTATTGCATATAGCAAATAAAAAGATCACTAGTAAGCACATTCACATGTCTTAGGCAGGTCTGCAACCCTGCCTTTCACCATTATCACCCAGCATACTGTGTTTCCACTGCTGCAAGGGATTCTGGGAAATGACATGCAAATGAGCACACTGTGTCACCTCTTGCTTGAAAAACCATTGTTACATGGAGCCCATCAACTTCACACTGATACCCATTAAGGTTGAAACATGTCTGTGAATGGTTTCTCTGGCTTTGCATCTGATTCCCATGCTGTGCTTTAAAGCTGTGTTAACAGGGAGCATTAGCTCATATGGGCTCCATGTAACAATGTTTTTTTTAGGCAAAAGGTGACACAATGTGCTCATTTGTATATCATTTCCCAGAATCCCTTGCTTCAGTGGAAACACTGTATGCTGGGTGATCAAGGTGAAAGGCAGGGTTGCAGACCTGCCTAAGACATGTGAATGTGCTCACAAGGTGTCTTTTTATATATATATATATATATATATATATATATATATATATATATATATACATATTAATATATTATACATATACATATACATATATATATATATATATATATACACACACACATATATATATATATATATATATATATATAGTGCAGAATAAATTAATTCTTCAGTATTAGGTGATACCTTTTTTATTGGACTAACAATTTATGTAATAGGACAAGCTGTCGAGAGTTCTCCTCTCTTCTTCAGGTCAGCAATACTGATATACAAAGGATTCAATGGCTAATCAGTAACACCGAAAGATGGCAAACTACACACATCTGTATACAAGAAACCAACTGACAGATGCAGTTACCTCCACAACTCCAGCTTCCATCCCACTCGTACAAAACAAGGTATCATACACAGCCAGGCTATAAGATACCACCGCATATGCTCTGACACTGAAGACAGAAACAGGCATCTCACAACCCTGACTGAATTGTTCAGACATGAATGAAAGATTAGGGTAAAAAACCCTCTGGTGATGCTCTCACTGTGCAAGGAAATCCATAAGTAATAAAAAATATGTCCATACAATGTATATAGAAAAAACGGTATATTGAGAGAATAATGCGTTGTAAATTGGAGTCCAGGGGTATGCCGATGGTGTGTGTGTGCCTGAATACCCCCACCTCACCTGTGAGCAGCCGTTGGAAAAGTCTCACCACGCCGATGGAACACACTCCCCCACCAGATGGTATACAATGGGGCAAAACGCCTCCTCAGCCGTGCGTGCGGTAACCCGGTAAGTAAGAACTGGCCGATGGAAGTGGAGACCTGCAAACAAAGTCTCCCGCCGTCTTACCGGGTGCCTGATGGAATTCTCCGAAGTATCGGGCCGTGGCTGTCGGTGGGGTAGGTGATGGCTGCTGGCAGAAGAGACAGGACAGGATGATCCACTCCTCCGTGTGATGTCCGTCAGCGATGTTGCTTCCCGGTGCAGGTGAGGGGGATGGTTATCGGCTACACACTGGCTGATCTCCGAGGTCCCCACAGCTAGGAGAGGAAATCCTCTTGATGTTCACAGCTGAACCGCAATGAAAATTACCGTGGCGTGCTACAATACTAGGGGGAGAGATCAAACGTAGAGGAAAAGTAGAGCACTGCAGAAAAATAATCAAAAAAAGGGCCAGTAGCAAAATAATTATTTATTGGGCATAATAGCCAAAAAAGGGGCAAACACACTAATATTAAAAAACTCTGACGCGTTTTTGATAAAGCGCCTCCACGGCGGGAAACGCGTCAGAGTTTTTTAATATTAGTGTGTTTGCCCCTTTTTTGGCTATTATGCCCAATAAATAATTATTTTGCTACTGGCCCTTTTTTTGATTATTTTTCTGCAGTGCTCTACTTTTCCTCTACGTTTGAATTGTTCAGACAGAAGGGAAACAAACCAAAGACCATTGCCAAAACTATTACATCTGCACTAAAAGCCCCACGAGAACACCTGCTACAATACAGACAGAAAGAACCTACCACACGCATACCACTAGTGACCACATACAACCCTACCCTAGAGGGTATACGAAAAATAATCAAAGATCTGCAACCCATGCTGACAGAGGATGCGACATTAAAATAAATCTTTCCCAAACCTCCCATTCTTGCATTCCGGCAACCACCAAACCTCAAACAGAAATTAGTCTGCAGAAAACTTCACAACGATTTTAAAGACATGGATAATGGCTCAAAACCGTGCAGCAACAAACGCTGCAAACTCTGCAAACACATTTGCCAAGATCCCACAGCCAGTCACAACCATAGAACATTCAATGTTAAAGGATCATACAGCTGCACATCCAAGTGAGACCAAGGTTGCTACATTGGGGAAACCAGCCAAAAACTACAAGGAAGAATGAATATGCAAAGACACTCTATACTCCATCACGAAGAAGGAAGATACTGCTCACCTGTGGGACATCACTTCTCACAACCAGATCATTCCATAAATGATTTAAAAATCAAAATCCTCAATGGAATGTTTAAAAGCACCCAAGAACGGAAAACATTTGAACTCAGAATGATAAGACTCTTTGACACCAAAACCAAAGGACTTAATGCGGACATGGGTTTTCCCACATCAAATCAAAATTGTTTGTAATTATCCTGCTTGCCGCAATTCTTATCCACACTTTCTCTCCCCCCCAGCATCCCTTCCCCTCCCCACCTTTCTTTGACACTGTGCCCTGGCTTCAAACACTTCACACCCTACCTTATCTACAGTAAATATCTGGGGGGTTTTCCCCCCCTCTTTCTACACTGTTTTGCCATTGAATCCTTTGTATATCAGTATTGCTTGACCTGAAGAATAGAGGAGAACTCTCGAAAGCTTGTCCTATGACATAAATTGTTAGTCCAATAAAAAAGGTATCACCTAATACTGAAGAACTCATTTATTCTGCACTATCGCAACTGGACCAACACAGCTATTTTCTGAGATATATATATATATATATATATATATATATATATATATATATACACACACATCCATATCCATGAGGGTTCCCCACACACACTTCATCACTAAGAATGAAGCAATCAAGACATAAAAGGGTAATGCAAATATATATTATTTTACTGGAGCGATACAAAAAATATATTAACATATACAGAACAATTAAATACAAAACACTATATATACACAGACTCCGTCAATCACATAGACCAATATAAACAGTGGCGAGAAAAAGTTTGTGAATCCCAATGATAATTGCAGAAATTCCATAGTTTTTCAATAATAAACTTCTTGAATCAAAACCAGTCTTTTCTTTAATATGCAATAGAGTTTACATCAATCTATTCTATGTCTTTTGAAACAAAATGATGTATGAATTAGACAAACAATGACCAATTAAAAGTTGGGGTACATACAAAAGTAAGTGAAACCCTGGTTTTATCAGGTAAATTAAAAGGGATAATTAGAATCAGGTATTTAAATAATTAGGTTGATCTTCACGGGTGAGTTTGGGAGGTCCCACCCTAGATAAAGATCAGAAACTGTGAGTTTTGTCTTAACCATCCAGGTTTATGGAAACACGTCAAGCACGGTTAAAACAATTTTTGGAGAACCTCAGGAAGCAGTTATCAGTGCTCATCAGTTTAGAAAGGGTTACACACCATTTTTAAGAATGTAGGTATCCACCAATCCACTGTTAGACAGATAGTCTACAAATAGAGAAAATTCAAGATCACAGGAGCAGTCGTCCTACCAAAATCTCTCCAAGAACAAATTGGCAAATCATCCAGGAAGTCACAAAGAACCCCAGAGTAACATCCAAGGTGAGTGTTCAGGACTCAACTATTTGAAAATGATTGAACAAGAATGGTGGCTATGTAATGATAGCCGGGAGGAAACCGCTGCTGCTCTCTAAAAAGAACATTGCTGCCAGACAAGTTAAAGGTAGAACTTTTTGACCTCAATGAGAAATGTTATGCTTGGTTTTCGCATACTATTGCGTTTGAACAGAAGAACCTCATCCCAACTGTCAAGCATGGTGGTGGGTTTGTGATAGTTTGGGGCTGCTTTACTGCCTCAGGACCTTGATGACATGCCATCATTGACACAACCATGAATTCTGCATTGTATCAGAATATTCTAGAGGAGAATGTGAAGCTATCTGTCTGTGAACTGAAGCAAAAGTGGGTCATGCAAGACAAGGATCCTAAACATACACGCAAATTTACAAAAGAATGGCTGCAGAAGAAGAAATTCTGCATTTTAGAATGACCTTATCAAAGTCCTAACCCCATCGAAATGATGTAGCAGGACTTGCCTCGAGCAAAGAATGCAAGTAAGGCCTCAAATGTCTGTGTTGAAGCAGTTCTGTAAGGAGGAATGGGACAAAATTCCTCAAAACTGATGTGAGAGTCTGACCAGCAGTTACAGGAAAAAGTTGAAGTCATTGCTGCACAAAGGGTCGCCACCAGGTACTGCATCTAAAGTGTGACAAATGACCCTCTTTTGTAGTGCTGACGCTGTCTGGGATCTTCCCGACACAGTCTTCTAGGGTTAATTATATGAATAACCGGATCATACAAAGCATTATGTTGTTTAATTCAGGCTTCTGCCTGCTTTATTTTCATCCCAGTAAGGGACTGCAGCTTTAATAGGTGTTGGCAGGAGGCACTCACACATGAACCTTCAGCGGTTTACTCATATCACAGTTACAACATTTCAGACACTGTCATTTTTAAGAACCAAAATAAATCATATAAAGAAATCCTATCCCATTCAGGGATCTAACTACACAGCAGAATCAGCCTCTCTAACTGCTGCTGGGCCAACTAACCTGGTTCCCCAGCTTAAAACAATGCCCTCTCATTTAGGGTCACTAGATACAGCATACTGTCTTTTAGATACAGCAATAAACATTTGTTTGTCTTATCTGTTCGTGGTGGGAACTCGGTCTCAAGTGTCCAGGCAAATCCTCTGGTACTGTGATACTTGAAGGGGGTGTCCTCCCCGAACTGGATGCAGGGGAGCAGCGACACCCCCAGCCCCCAGGCTCTAAGAAGAGAGACTGAAATGCAACCCTCTCTGCTCTAAATACCTGTGCTAGTAATTAGGAAAGCAGGTGAGGGATAACTAGACACTTTGTAATTTGTGGTCAGGACTTTCCACCCACAAGCCTGAGTAAATGTGAAGCTGTGGAATGGATCATTTTTAACTATTCCCGCACTTTCTGACCTAAAACGGGGCAGAAAGCTGCCTAACATCTTTGGACTATGTCACAAAAGGTTCACATACTTTTCACATATGGATATTGTTGAATAATTTGTGGATAAATAGATGTTGAAAAAGTATCATGTTTTTGTGTCATTTGTTTGATCATGTTATCTTTATTTATTATTAGAACTTCGATTAAGATCTAATAATATTTTATGTTTGAAATATGTTAAAGTCCTAAGGAGTTCAGAAACTTTTTCTCATCACTGTATCCAAGCACAATGACTACTCCAAAAAGTAGTAAGCAATTGTCTCACAATTACAGCACTGTGGACAGATATAAAAAAATGTATTAGCTAAATCTCTGACAGCAAATGCTTATCCATGAATTCAGAGGAAAAAGACTTTAGCTGTACAGGTGCGCTGACGTTTATTCTAAAACTTGCCTTAAACTTGACTTGGAAAATCTGGGTCTATCACCAACAAGTTCCAGGTACATGCTGGGTACGTCCTGGGTACATGCTGGGTACATGCTGCAAACATTTCAGTGACATTTCTGCAGAGACTAATGGCCCATCATATTAACACAGCAGGGTTCCCGGGCAGTCCCATTCAGTTTGAATGGGACTGCCAGGGACCCCCGCTGTTAATTCGATGGGCCATTAGTCTGTCTGCAGAAATGTCACTGAAATGGTGCAGCATGAACCCAGCATCTACCCAGCATGTACCCAGGACGTACCCAGAATGTTCCTGGGTCTTGTTGATTATTGCCCCAGATTTGTTTTAGAATACTCGTCGGCACTACAGTATTTCTCTCCTAATGCCCACTAAGTACAGACAAAATGAGTCATTGTGTCAACCTTACCAAACAGACAATATAGTCATAATAATCGTTTTCTACCCCAAGTCTCCAATAGTTCTTAAATAAATATTTTCATTTCTAGTGAAGATCTTCTCTGAATGTTCTCCAATATTGCACAACCATAATCATTATTTTTAATTAAGCAGATCATAGATTTAAGTCAACATGTTGTAACCTTTCTGTACAAAATTTGAATCCCACAAAAATCCATGAATTTAAGAAAGAAGAATCTTTGAGAAGAATTGGTAACAATTAATAAAATGTATAATGTATTCTTTTCATCTGTATTAAGTTTGTTAGTCAGTTGGACACTGCTGGCTCACCAAGGGCACAGTGAGACCGAGACAAAAGAAAATTCATATGCAGTTAAGATTAAAATGTATATGCAAGTGCTTCAATTATAGCTGAAGAAGATGATTCATTTTTGACCTAACAAAGTAGCCGAAAATTGAGGGCATTTGGGGGAGGCAACTTAGTGCCAGCATCGGACAGTCACTTTATCTTCCTATTGCCCCAATACACTAACCTCCATTCAAGTGACTGGAAGTTACTGCATCCCTAACTGTGCATTTCCGCACAACTGTCAATATTTAGTTTAGGTCTTGAAGGCTACGACTCAAGTACTATAAATATATTGTAATATGTTCTCAACAGAGATGTGGTATGCCTGTTTTATATGAGATATAGTTCATCATTTGTTGAAGTACTATATAAACATGTTATTACTTTTGTGTCTTGTGTCATACACTGTATCATCTAGAAATAGTCACAGTATTTTTCAGACTAATTTTCTCCCAAAACTGTCTTACATCGTTTTATTAATCTATATTGCAGTGAAAGAAAAAGGTGATAATGATACTACTCTGTGTTAAAGCCTTTGAGTCAGCAAATAAGTTAATGCATTACCTCTAACAAACTTGAACTGGTAAAATAAAGAATAATGTTCAATTCAGTTCGACTCCCTAAGACATCAGTGCAGCCTCTCAATTGTTAAGTACCAGTCTTTAGCCAGCTAGAATACTGAAGTTGGCAATAGTTGGTCATTTCAAGGCTGTTAGGAAAAGGACTCAAGCAAAGCAGGATACTAGCCATCTGGCAGGAATTTTTAATATCTAATTGTTCTCAGGTGGGCTTCTTATGTTTTTAATGTGCCCAATATCTATATGATTGAATTTTATCCAAATATCTTACAGAAGTGAATGGAATAAGAATCAGATAAAACAGCTCCAGGACAGGATACAGTCTGCAGGATGTCCCTGTTCCAATTTCCTAATGTACATTGTCCCCACTTCTCATTATATTTTCTAATACATTTGCACACGACCTTTCTAGGTGTCACATACATTAACAATTAATCCTTTTTAATTATCTTTCTTCGACACAGTTATCAATGGTTCAAAAAAGAGTTTCGGTCATTCTTATCAAATAAGGTCAAGAAACATGATGTAAACTAACCCAGATGACAGTAAAGTGGAATCCTCCAAGCTCTAAAAAACACAGAAAAGGAGATGGTGCATATACTATATTTATCAGTTGTAAAAAGTGTTTTTAAAACACAGAAACCATATACATTTTGTTAGGGAAAATTAGCCCCTTCCTCAGTTATGTCCCAAATACATGAATCTTTACTGAGTCTGGGATAAAACTGCATCTCAATGTAAACCATAAAATTAGCCAACCATAATTAAAACAGATAAAAAATTGTGATCAATTAGATCAACTCCATTGTGTAAGTAAAGGCTAATTAAGCATTGCTCACAATGTTTTATAGTAATACAAAAAAAACATACTAAATGATAACAATACTCAAAGGCATGATAAAAAAACAGTTTCTAGAGACACTGCATGAAATTATGGAAGCATTAGTTCCTATAATCCTTGTCACAGTTTAGATAAATTGCAAGTTATGCAGAGAAGCATTTCCAACAAAACAGTGATTTTCTTTTTCTGCAGGGCAATCAAATATAGTGCTATTTTAATCATAATCTTTGATTGTCATTTCAAATGAAATCATTCATCAAAACAAAACAGGAAAAAGTATTTATAATATAGAAATGGGCACATTCACAGGTTTGAAAGTCAAACTTCATGTATTCAACATTCAATTTGAATTCCCAGTCGAGCAGGTCGATTGGATTTCAGAATTAATTTCTGAGTAAAATTCGAGTAAAAGCCCAAGAAAGGCTCATCCTCAGATTATTATTATTTTCTTCTTGATTTGATTTTTTTTTTTGGTATCCCAGAAAATGGTCAACGTTACAAAAAAAAAATTGTACAAAATATGAAGTTTGAAAAAAAATTGATCAAATGCGATTTAATTTTTTTGTATTATGTGTATCATATTTTTTTAAGTGGTCCCTTAATTAGAAACATATATACCAGTAGAAAATACAAATATTATATACAATAAACCTCTGCACTACATTTCTAAATTCTATATCTTAGCTTCAATGTCTGGATGGGTCTATTTTCCTGTGCCTTTACCAGCTTGCAGCTTGGGAAGTGATCATGCTGGACAACATGTGAAAGATCTTTTCAGGACGATCTGGCATAAATATGTGGGAGATTTCTAAGCCTTCGATTGACTTGGGATGAGGGAATGTTTCAGCGAGACACCAAACAAATGATACATTTCAGATATAAATGGGCTGTCTTCCCCATAAATAGGAAAAGTTGGTCAGTAAAGATGTGCAAATTGGTCTAAAACCATTTTTTTCCCATTACATTTTATTTAAAGAAAACAAGGCAGGCCACATGGCTCGTGTAATCTTGCAAATTTTTAATGGTGAAATTTGCATCAATAATAATAACATGCTTAACATGTTTCACATTTAACACTGACACCACCAGGGCAAATAAAAAATACTTTACAAACTTGAATATGATCACTGAGATTTAAAATGACAAATTATTGATTGAAATCCGTAAAAACTTTGATTAATTAATGTCTCTTAGTCAGTATTGTTTTCAGCAAAACGTTGAACTGAAAATAGGCTTATTTCCAATGTACATTAATTGTTTTCTGTGAATCAAACTGTCAGCCTATTTCAGTGATAAGGGTTTTTGGTGAAATTGTTGAAACAGCATATATTTTATTGTACACATGGCCTACACTACAGCAGCTAACTTGTGCCATAATGCAACAGCTGCCCATGTTGTTCTTTATGGAAATTGTAGCCAAAATAGCTTTATACTACTCCATAAACTTATTGACAGTTGACCAAGTGCAAAAATGTATTTTCACAAGATAGAGATGTGAGTTTTGTAGTTTGCCAAGTATTAAAAGTCAATATGCAGGTCACATGACCCAAAATTCAAGTCACATGATTCTTTATACAGTACAGTATACTGCCATTTTCACAAAATTCTAACGAAGAGTGGCAAAATTCTAGCAAAATTGGTGATTTTTTTAAAGCAATTTGGTCATTTGCAAAACACATTTGAAGACATTTGCACATCTCAAATGCCAGACCATAATAAGGTCATCAATATAGCACTTATAGAATACAACATTGTGTCTATAGGGCTTTCTGTCTTCAAACACGTAGAACTCATTGAGCAGAATGCAAGAGACAAGCAGGTATATAATGATACATTAGGGCTGAGATGTAACGAGGGGCAGAAGAGTTTATAGCCTTGAAAGAGAGAAGGACATTTTTATAAGTAATACAGGAATTAATTGGAAGCCAGGAGAGGCATTTCAGCAGCAGAGACGCGGAGACAGATTTAAGACAGAGTAAAGTGATTCTAGCTGCAGTATTTAGGATAGATTGTAGGGGAGACAGTTGAGAGGCAGGAAGGTTGCAACAGTCGAGATGGCAGAGAGTCAGGGCCTGTGTTAGAGTTTTGGCAGTAGAGTAACAGAGTAAAAAGAGTATCTTTGCAATTTTACAGATATTGCCTGGGTGCCTCCTGTCCCCCGTTTGTCCCTTACCTCCCAGGTGGCTGTGTGTGGTAGCAGAGGAAGGGATAGGTGCCTGCAAGGGGTGCAGGAGAGAGTTGCTGTCAAGAAGGTGACCGAGTCGCCAGAGGCTCCCGGTGGCTCCTGTATTGGGGGCACGGTGTGGGGGTATGGCCATGCAAGGCCTGAGTGGTTCTGCATTATCATTATTATTACGCATTCAGTAAAACTTGTTATACTATACCAGTGAGTATTACTTATATATTGTCCTGCACAGGGTTATCCAACAATGTTAGGATCCTGTGCAGGTGGAGGCACTGTCACCAGACAGATCAGGTACACCCTAGGCTCCCAGCAGCGGAGGTTTAGGCCTCGTGGGCCGCAGGTAATGCACCACACACACAGTAGCTGCCATATCTCCCAGGGGGTGGGGGAAAGTGTGCTACACAGAGAACAAATCTACAGGTTTTAGGTACATTGTGATTGTGAGAGGAAGTAGTCAAATGTGACAGCTAGGTAGTTAATTTACTATAGCTTGGTATAGAAAGGGGCACATGTATTGCTCGTGGTAGTCCCACTTTCCTGGAGATAAAAAGTCCTATGAAAAATAAAATAGTTATGTTGTAGCAAATAAAAAACAGAATCCAAAATGAAACCTGATTAAAAAAAAATAATAAAAAAAATATTTATATATATATATATATAAATATATATATATATATATATGTAGGCTATACGATACCGTTTGAGCGAATATCAGAGGCAGCACTCCAGAAAGTAGTCAAAAAAATTGTATTTAGTGTAACATATACATGGTTTATATGTTACACTAAATACAATTTTTTTTGACTACTTTCTCGAGTGCTGCCTCTGATATTCGCTCAAACGGTATCGTATAGCCTATTTGATTTATATAGGATTTGCACCCACCAATATCTACCTGACGGAGTGCCTTGTTCTCATTTATTTCACTATATATATATATATATATATAGTGAAATAAATGAGAACAAGGCACTCCGTCAGGTAGATATTGGTGGGTGCAAATCCTATATAAATCAAATAGGCTATACGATACCGTTTGAGTGAATATATATATATATATATATATATATATATATATATATATATATATATATATATATATATATATATAGATATATTGTTTAAAACGTATTTATCACCAATGTTGTGGTCAATAGAAATATACAAATGTGTGCTTAAGTTTGCAAACCAGGCAAACTTCCCACTTTTTCATGAAAATAAGGTATGCAAAAAACTCAAATAAATTTGCCAAGCATTAAATATCAATGTGCAGGTCACACAACCATTTATATATTGCTATTTTTGCAATATTCTGGTTAACTTGGTAAAATGTTAAGCTTTGTGTCACTTTCATGAAAATGTTCACATACCTTACACCATAAAGTCCTGAAGTCCATATAAAACACCCTTATTGGTATGGATTATTACCAGAAATTATTATTCTCTGGTGGTGGGTTGTAAAGTTTTATGCACCTTTGGCAGCTGGTGAAAAATTGAAATAATAATAGAATTCCTGTACATATATTCTCTCTTTATGGGTAAGAAAACCAAGCGTTAAACTCTCCTGCAATAATTTAAAATGTTCATTCTGAAAAGTAATGGCAGTGTGTGAAATCAATTTCAACAATTTGAATACATTGTTGTGGCTATTGCCCTCATTATTATAACAGGTCAACATTTAAAAGATCATGATTTATATATCTAGTATATTGTTAGTTGTTTCTCCATCTGACTGTGTCTCACAGACAAGCACCACATCTAGAATAATTACATAATATCTTTCAGATGTCAAAATGTATTGCTACTCCTCAAAGATTTTCAGTGACAAGGCACTTTAAATTTGAAAATACACAAACACATACTGTATATGCCAATAGTAGAAGATGTTCATGTCTATCTAGATATTTCTTTGTGCAATTATACTACCGCCTCTACAATTTCATTAAAATCCAAAATGCTATTTCATGATTTGTCTGGTATAGTAAAGAAAACAGTTCATATCCGTCCAGACTGGGAGATAAGAAAAATGTTTACACCATGTCTATTATAAAAATATGTTAATCTATAATCTGCCAGCAAAGTGTTTAAAAGTAGATGTAAAGATAGGCATAAACCATAAACAGCATATTAATGGGGGTTAGGGGGTGTGGGCGGGGAGGGTGTTGGGGGGGGGGAGGTTTGTACAGTTATGAACAAGGAATTAGTTTGCTAGCTTAATGATACCCAAAATATTAGTTGAACCATATGGGGATTTGTGTTTATTGTACTATACATACAGGGGCAACATCAGAAGTTCTGATTGAGGGTGTGAGGTTTTTACCAGCCCTCCCTATCAATGTCGTAACGCCCTGTGATGTTCTATCGTCATGACGATGTTGTGTCACGTGACAACACATTGTCAACGCATTGCCATGTCATGTGACGCTGCAACGTTGATGAGGAGGGCTGCTATCCTAGAGAGGCCCCTGGCAATCAGTTTCATTGCTGTGGGTAAGAGTATGGGGCCTATGTAAGTGCGATACCAATTCAAGGGGAGGGGGAGCAAATGCACCCATGCACCTCCTCTGGTTGCGCTACTGATAACATAGCAAATATATTAAATATACTTCAGCACATAAATGCTACTAGTTCCAACCACATTGTTTGAATATTAATTCATAACAAGTATCATGAAATATAATGCATCCACAATATCCGTGGTGCATGTTGTATTCGTATATGGCTGCAGGGGTCTGTAGCAGGCAGATGTATTTATTTAAAGAAAGGTAAACACATTTACATACAATACATTTTGCTTTACAGGTCCAGAGAAAGAATCTGTTTCATTTAAAATGGTACATCAAAGTAGAGGCTGAACCCAGGAGCAGAGGATGGGAGTTGCATTGTTTCTTCACAGTACATACATGTACTGTACTGTAACTATCATGTAACAGTAGGTCAGAGACATCTATGCCCAAGTAGTATTGTTTCATGCATTTTGATTTAGCTATACAGTATTTACATGTCTATTTTTATAGAACAGTACTGGTTAAATATTTGTCTTAATGGTTACATTAATTTAACATTTTGGCCCATATAAACTTAACAAATACAAATACAATGTAGCTAGTGCAACAAGATAAGACTACAAGTTTAGATAGATTTAAAGAAGAAGGGGGGGGGGGGAAGTCAACCTGACAATCTAATTAAAGCTTTCTAGCAACCATTTCAAATAATAGGGAACTTTAGAGCCTTTAATCGAAGAGGCTTGGAAAGAAAAAGAACACACGAAAAAGAGAGGGATATAGGAGGCGATAATAAAATAAATGAGATTACTGAGCCATAGAATGCACAGTAAGATTGAGGGATGTGGCACTGGTGTCATCCATTTATTCCTCACACACCATTAGACGCCGCTAGCTTTGTTTTTAGTCTCTTTTGTTCTTTAAATGTTGTAAATCATAACCCAAAGGTGCAATTCTTTAAGTTTCACAAAAAAAAGCATTTTGAAAACAACGTAATAATGTAATTAATGGCCATAAACAAATGTAAGCGTACGTAAAGCAAACATTTAGACGTTTAGTCTCTTTAATGACATTTTTTTAATCAGGGTCCTTACATGGGGAGAATGCGTCCTCATCCCTGCCAGAGGATCAGTAAATATATGAAGAAGAGAAGGAAGCTTTACCTATTAAAGGAAACAAACCACTTCCCATGTCTCAGCTGATGATGTTTACAAACAAACTTTACATTTTAAAAAAGTTATACATTAAGTGTCTGAGTTTTTGAAAAAAAAAGTGAATTGCCTTAAGTAACTGTAGCCCCTTTTCCCCTAAGTAAGGAACCACTGGTACTGCCTTTACCTGTTGGGCTACCAGATGGCCTGAGCCTCTGCCACTGGGAGCCTGGTCTGGTCTCTTGCTCGCCTTCGTGCAGCGCCTTCACCTGGGAGGTATCACAGTGTAGCGGGATAAGCCCCTCACAGGAACCCAAATAGTAATTACGCACACAGGTATATAATAACAATTTACTTAACAATAACGTAGGACCTGTACCCCACAGTATATCACCTCCATCCCAATACACCAAGTGAGTGTCCACAAAGTACATAGGGTGCTAGGCACCAATACCACTGATGTACTTTTCATCCAATGTCAGGGCCCACCCAAAAGTGTGTGGAATAGCGCTATCCCATGAACTGTTGGTGCACTTGTTGAGCTACCTGCCCAGGTGCTCCAGCACCCAGGTATTGCTAAATAGCAAACAGGGATCGCTGATCCAGCTACGTTGTTGTCCACGAAGACATCCACCTCTGCGTAGGTGGAGCCTATCTATGACATAAGGGGCAATCTTGCCTAGTCTGGGAGTCACTGATACCAAGACCCTACCTTCCCCTTCTGTGTGCTTGCTCCAACTGCCGCCTTGCGCTCTAAGCACACCAAATGTAGTAAAATCTATTACCCTATTGGTTAACACTGCCCACGTGATCGGGCTATCCCAGAGAACTCTGGAAAGTGTAGTTCCACCTGTGGAGCAATGTCTAAAATGACCGCCGCTATTGTTATAGCAATACGCATGCGCGCCACTCTCTAATGGCCGCCGGGGTGTTAGAACTCTTCTGCGCATGCACAAACTCCATCTGCGCATGTGTGCCCAAGCCAAGATGACTGTGCCCTGTACCGGCATCCGCCCGGAGCTCCACAGCATCAGAGCAGCCACCCTAAACCACACGCAGCCTCCCACCGGCATCGCACCCTTCCTGCCCTCCACCGGGGGTGAGTCCATGTGAAGTAAAAAAGCCCTTTCCGATCGGATTGGCATGCTTTGTTATTCTGTAAGCCCTTCTCGCATGCCCAAACTGTGCGGAAAATGCATTTTTAGAAGAGCTTCATTCAGGGTGTGCAAAAGACTAAATCACTTCAGACAACTCACATTTTTTATTGTTGTCTGACACTGGTACCCCCTTCCTTAGAAGTGTTCTTAGACTTGTCAGTATTGGTCTTATCGAAATATTTTAGGAGGTGTGGGGTGTGACTTATTTAAATATACTTTGCATAGCCATTAGCATATGTCCCACAGTACCTCAGGTGTGCTCCTTTTTCAGCACAGATATTTCGCCCTAATTTATTTTGAGGGAAGTTTTACAGAATATATATACAACTGGAGACACTACTAAATTGGAAGTCCTTCTTGTGTTTGTCGTCGTCGTCGTCCTACTCCTCCTCCCATAAGGTGTCTTATTGAATAGCACAGCTTTGTAAACTATTGTGTAAAACCTCCATGATAAATGACAATGAAGTTGGAATGAATGCAAGTGAATGCAAGATTAAAGAAGTGTATGTATTGTAAGTTGTCTTAAAGCCCCATGGTGCAAATGAGTAAAATAGCTCTTCATGGGGTAGATCCTCAGAACTTAGTTAAATACTTAACAATACTTTAGCTTCAGTTAACGTATTGCTGAGTGCTTCGTGGATCTTCAAAGCTCAGTAATGATGCATTAAGTGCTGTTTTCAGCCATAAAGAGCCCTTACATTACTATAACGGCCAGAAGAAAATAAGGAATGTGTTCATAGCTGGCAAAAGTAAATATGTATTTGCAACCATGCTTATGTCATTATAATTCTGCCCGTGAGGCCATAATTAAAGATAAGAACTTAATTAGCCTAAATTGTTGGGAGCATTTCTCTTAGCCATATAACCCTGTTCTAATAGAGTCAATGACACAGCCCACAACCCTGCCCCAGAAGAGGACCCACAACCAAATCCTAACAACAGTCATTCTGATGATATTAAGGTACATCGCTCATGAATTATGCATTCACATGCTTCCCCAAGTAGTGCTGCTGTAGACAACCACATAACAAACCCATCGGATGGTCTCGAAGCATAGCCATGCCATCCTTTAGTGTATAAGCCATGTGTTGCTAAAGCGATTACATGACTATACCTGTACATAATAATAACTGTGCTACATCAATAGCAGACACACTTACCTTATAGATGTTTTAGAAACGGTTACGAATAAAAGGCATGTAAATGTAATACCGGACATGGAAATGCATAACATAACTAAATTGTTAAGAACTAGACCAATGCTTGCTTTACAAATGAGATCAATAGTCATTAAATGAGCAGATAAATAGTTGGCTAAATGGATAGACACTCCAATAGTTAATGCAAATGGCAGCATTTACTTCAAAGACAAACAACAAGTCCATTTAATACAGACCGAACTACCATAAAAGCGGAATGTACATTTTACACACCACTTTCACATCCCAACAAATACATGGACTGACAACTGCATACTTTTATAGCTGAATCCCCTGCCTTAATTAGAAGCAAAACCCACAGGTCAATTTGAACATTGTGTGCCCTGTCTGTATGAGCAACCTCTCTGCCGCCCTGTATTTCACCTGTCATCTCCCACGCACAGCAAAACTCCTGCTGCTACCACGTGGGATGGCGGTGGTATCCCGGATCCAATTGGACGTGAGCCGGAGGAAAGCATATGGCATCGCAACCCACAGCCATGCCAACTAGGACCCTCTGCGCCACCGAGTCACCCTGACCCCAACCGGTACCCTCGGGCAACCGAGACACCCTGACCCCACCGAGCCAATCTCTCCTGCTTTCCAACCCCCCCCTTATGTCCCCCACGGGCAACAATGTTGACCAGGGCCAGAGGAATACACCCCCACAGCGTGCGAGCCAGGAGGGGGAAGTCTGAAATGCTGCTCGTGAATCTGCGTGGGTTGCTGCCAGCTGGAGCATGCTAATCACGCAACCAAGAGGGGAGAAGGCTGCAGAGCCTCGCAAAAGCCCCCCATGCAAGCCATGGGACCAGGCTGTGATGAGCCCACCCCACTGACCCAAGGGAAGAGAGAAGGGAAGCCACGGACCACGTTGCCACGCAAGAGCACCCCACACGCTTCCAACCCGGTGGCCAGGCAACATTGTGATGGCCCGCATGCCAGAACGCTGCCCTCCCAACCTCCGTTCGACACAAACCCAGCAGCCCCGCGGGGCCTCCAACCGGAGCCTGCAGTGAGCCAAGGATGGGAACCAGGGAGCACCGCCGGGGGAAGCAGGGGGAAGTGACGGGGGAGGTTTGCACCACACATGTTGTCGCTGCTCGGAGCGCGTGCCAAATGCTCGAATAGACCGGGAAGGGCAGAAGAGTTAGGGCTGAACCGCAACCACAGTAACAGTAACAAACAGGGAGCTTGAACGCGTGGGCATTACCCTCCGCCTACCTGCTTTTCCCCCATTCCATTCCGCCCCTCCTCGCAGCACCTGAGGACCCCCCCCCCCCGGCACAGCCTGGAATCAGCCACCACCTCCCATAGTAGAGAAAGCATGTGGCAGGGGAGAAAGTGCATGGAAGGTGAGTGCAGAAAGCTGGCAGCGGGGACAAGCAGGGGAGCGCCAGGAAGGGGAGGAGCGGCACAAACCCCAGCGAGAGCCCGCAATGTCTACCCAAACCAGCCGACATAGTTCCCAAACAAACCCCCCCTTATCCAAGATCTCCGATGGAAGTCACTTTCTCCAAATGGCTGGTGGGCAGCAAACAGGCCGTGCTCCTGCCATCTGGGCTTTAAATAGCCCGGTCGTAGCCCCTCTCCAGCTAGGGTTGGTGAGGGGGTGGGCCTGAGAGGAGGAGACTATCCCCCTGGTCAGGAAGCCCCCCGCCGATGGCTAGGGGGGCCACTATACAAACTTCATATCAAATATTGTCATGTTAAGCTGTACCAGACAGGTGTTACAGATTTCCTTTGAGCCCTGAGTTGCACAGATGCACTGATGAATTAATAAGAGATACAGTTGATGTTCTGTTTTATACTAAGCTTTGTAGAACATTCACAATCTGTATAAATTTACTTTGAGCTGGAAAGAATAGCTATAATACAAATCTTCATTAGTTCTTTGAACAACTTATTTCATTTGTACTGTACAATGCTTGCAAGATACAAAAAATATTGAGCTATGCAATTTACAACAATACAACAATTAAATATAATTACTGGACAATTAAAGTAAACAGCACCATAACATGAAATCAAGTAGCACAGTATTACTTGTTGCTTGTAATCAGTGCAGGTTGACAAGATGTTTCTTGCCACTGTTAATGCGGTTGATCTCCTTGTATGCGGAGGAATACATTAAAAGAGTTAAACTATTTTAATTCAATGCAAGTAGGGCACATATTTAAAAATCAAAACATTGTTCAATAAACAAAGGAACTGTGCAATGCATTCAACTGAGAATAAAAGATTTAAAAGTTGCTAAATGAATAATAAGGATAAAGCATTTATCAATATTAAGATATTTTAATACAAATTGGCAGCATGTCAATTACCAACATTACTTGTTTCTTAGGGTTGGGGGGGGATGTTTATATTTCCTGAACTTTTGGCACCCTCTGAGTTAATCCGCAGAACTACAATCTCTGGGCACCCACCGGTTCCCAACATACCTGCAGTTTTCTCCACTGGGAAAGAATATTTGCCCGGTGGACACAGTATGGCTGCTGAGTCAGCCTTGCTCTTGTGTCCAATAGAAAGTTGTAACATGAACTGGAGAGGATGTCACAATGTTCTACTGGTGACCTTGCAGCCATATTTTTAGTTTTTTTTGTGTGTACAACACTGGTGAACAAAAAAACAAATATTTTGGATACTGGGGGTTCTGGAGGCTGGAAGATTGTGTATCAGCTCCAAAGGAACCCCCAGTTCAGGTCCTTTAAAAAAAATTAAACGAGAATTACTGCTTTAAAACATGACAAGGGGGGGGATTAATTTTCCGAAAAGTTCTTACACAATAGGATGAAAACGTAGGTTTAAAAATAGAAAATTAGCAGTGCAGGAACCTGCTTAAAGGGTCTTCCTTGACGTGGTTAAAGGCTTAACATGTTTAAGCCAAACGATTGAACTAAATGACCTATACTTATGAGAACAAAAATCATATAAAAATAAATAAAATAATTTGTCATATTGCATACTGTGTTCATTTCAACTCTGGGGGCCCCCTGATTCCTCAGATACCTCCGAAGGTACCCCCGGTACCATCGTCTTCTGGGGAAACAAAATGAAGTTTTAAGAATCCCTTGGCATGTGGGCCAATTAGAAGCCCCAATGTCATCCGCCGCGACCTGGGTGCTGTGGGAATGTAAAGAACCAGGAAGTACCGGCAGCACCTACAGACGTAAGTATCTTGGGAAGAAGGGGTCCCTGGAGCTAAAATGAATGCGGTTCTGCTCATGAGACACCTTAATTTCCATCCATCTGAAGAAAGGGGATTTGGGAATTTATCTTGGAATGCCTTTTTAAAAGAGCATTTCCTCATTTTTTTTTTTTTTTTAAAGCCCACATTTTATTTACAGGCTGATAACTGGTTGTCCCCCTGAGACAAATGCCCCAATTTTCATTCCCAGGTGACCTCCAGGTTTCTGAGATACTCACCCATGAAGGTACCGGGTTTAAATCCATCACCAAATAGTAGTGTTGCAGGTGTTAATTCAAGACCCATCATTTTAAGTGAACTCAGGTCTTTATTGTGTTAGGAAGAGAAGTGCCTGGACAAACTGTGTATTGACACCCCTGTTAATATTGCGCCTGTGCTCTAAGAACCTGTTTCCCATAGTACGTGTGGTTATAAATAGCATACATATACACACACATACAGTATATAGATATATGTCAAATGAAAATATTATTGTATGCTCATTTGCATGTCTTAGACAGGTCTGCAACCCTGCCTTTCACCATTATCACCCAGCGCTTCCACTGCAGCAAGGGATTCTGGGAAATGACATGCAAATGAGCACACAGTGCCACCTTTTGTCTTAAGCTCACATTACATGAACAATCCTTAAGCCAATGCATGCTGCTTTAAACACAGCTTTTAAACAATCATAACTTGGGATGAGATGCAAAGCCTATAAACCCACACACAGACAGACTGTTTCAACCTTGTGGGTCTCTTCAATGTGAGGTTCATTGCACTACTCTGCTGGTTTGAGACTGAGAGTAGGTCTTCACCACACATTATTAAGGTTATGGTGGGTAAAAAAAGTGACAAAAACCCTCCACAGTAAAGCATATAGCAAATGGAAATATTACTGTATGCTCATTTGCATGTCATTTCTCAGAATCCCTTACTGCAGTGGAAGTGCTGTGTGCTGGGTGATAATGGTGAAAGGCAGGGTTGCAGACCTGTCTAAGACATGCAAATGAGCATACAGTAATATTTCCATTTGTTATATGCTTTAATGTGGAGGGTTTTTGACACTTTTTTTAGTAATGGTGAAAGGCAGGGTTGCAGACCTGTCTAAGACATGCAAATGAGCATACAGTAATATTTCCATTTGCGATATGCTTTAATGTGGAGGGTTTTTGTCCCTTTTTTTTACACACCATAAACTTAATAATGTGTGGTGAAGACCTACTCTCAGTCTCAAACCAGCAGAGCCAGTACAACCAACCTCACACTGAAGAAACCCACAAGGTTGAAACAGTCTGTCTGTGAGTGGGTTTACTGGCTTTGTATCTCATCCCAAGCTATGTTTAAAAGCTGTGTTTTAAGCAGCATGCATTTGCTTAAGGGTTGTTCATGTAATGTGAGCTTGAGACAAAAGGTGGCACTGTGTGCTCATTTGCATGTCATTTCCCAGAATCCCTTTCTGCAGTGGAAGTGCTGTGTGCTGGGTGATAATGGTGAAAGGCGGAGTTGCAGACCTGCCTAAGACATGCAAATGAGCATACAGTAATATTTCCATTTGCTATATGCTTTACTGTGGAGGGTTTTTGTCACTTTGTTTACCCACCATAACCTTAATTATCTATCTACTGTATGCATGCATGTATGCACAGACATACACATATACAGTATATAACACACACACACACACACACACACACACACACACACACACACACACACACACACACACACACACATACACACACACACACACACACACACACACACACTTTATTTATTTTATACAGTATATATGTAACACAAAATAAATAGTCTTCAAATCTGTTGAACGGCCATGGGACTAGATTTGCCCCAAGTTATGCCAACCTTTTTATGGGTTGCTGGGAGGAAAGCCAGGTCTGGACTGGTAACCCATTTGGGGCGGGCCTGGTTTATTGTGGCCGTTTCATGGATGATTTCCTTATAGTTTGGGATTCTAATTTTGGGGACATTAATGATTTGTTTCAACACTTTTCTGCTAATGCATTTGGTCTGATTTTCACACAGTTGTGGATCCTACCTGTATTGTATTTTTGGACCTTCTTCTTAAGGTGGACTCAAGCAACGAAATCCAAACAGACATGCATATTATATATATATCCATGCTAAAAGTAACCATAATCAGAGTTGGATGAAAAATCTTCCGTACAGCCAATTTAGTCGGTTGAGACGAAATTGCTCAACAGATTTGGATTTCGTTGCACAATCCAATCTTTTGAAGAAAAAATTTGTCCAAAAAGACTTTGAAGAATCCCTAGTTGAAAATTATTTTCTAAAGGCTGCACAGTTGGAGAGAATGGATTTGTGAAAATCAATGAATGAGTCACATTGTTTAAAGATTGGAAAGAAACATACCAATTGGAGCAATAGGACAGTCTTTACCACTAAATGTAGCCAATCTTATACATCGGTGGAAACTATCTTGAGATGTCATTGGGGCATTCTGACACATGGTCCAATCCTTAGAGGACATGTGGATAAGTACCCTGCTTTTACTTATAGGAAAGCTGACAGTACCAAGAGTAAGTTGGCACCTACAAAACTTAGATCTTTATCCAATGACATATGCATTCTGGGACCTATGGGAAACTTTCAATGTAATAGAGGGAGGTGCATTACTTGCACCTTCCTTGATACCAAAAATAATGTCACATCTTTCTGCAATAGTGAAAATGTCCCTATTAAAGCAGCAGTTACAGCTAGCGGTTTTTTTTTCCAAGTTTTTTTTTCACTTCAATATTTGCATCAATGCAATCAAAACATACCATGTGATTAGCAAAGCTGACGATCGATCCGTTCTCCTGTGGTCGATCGGCGATTCTACCGGTGGGTTAACTAATTCTCTGTGTAATTCATTCAGTGGAACGCATATGTATATGCGTGTCACTGACTTGTACTCACACCTGATCCCTTGTCCAATCACATGGTGCAGCAGGAGGAGAATCAGCCAATGAGAAGCAGCAGCAACAGGAGAATCAGCAGCAGCATCACATCTTATCTCCCTTCAGTAAAGTGTGTATGTGTGTCTGTGTGTCTGTGTGTAAAACCTGAGCTGGAGGGGGGCAAAAACTGAACTGTGGGGGTTAAAAACCTGACCTCGGGGGCAAAAACGGAACTGTGGGGCAGTTGAAAATGAAGGTGTTTGTGTGTGTGTGTGTTATATATATATATATATATATATATATATATATATATATATATATATATATATATAAAAATTCCCCCAGAATCACTATCTGCAGTGGAAGTGTGTTGTGTGTGTTTAATTACCCATTCACTCCACATTTTAATAACACACATATACATCTAATTGTATACATTCACATATACACATTTGATATAAAATTAATTGTTAATATTTAACATATATACACATGCAATCGAATAAACAGAGGCTTAAGTTTTAATTCACCTATCTGAGCTACTCTGCATCTCTTATCCTTTTCTCCTGCTTCACTGACAAAGTTCTGTGGGGAAGATCATGTGACCAGGCAGTCATTAGATACAATTGAGCAAGTGCACTGCTAGTGAGAGGGCAGGGCTCAAAAAGAGGTGTGCCAGAGCCTGTTGCAGAAAAGGAAGAGGTTGTGCCTTTGTATAGGGTTGCTATAGGAACAAAAATGCTTGTTACATTAGAATACATACAAAATTGTCTTTCAAAGTTGTTTAAAAAAAATGCTACAAGTATTTTTTCATAGTACATAACTGATTTATTTAAAAAAAACACACATGCAGGATATTGCTTCAACTGCAGCTTAAAGGCTTTATAAACAGTGTACCTCTTGTCATGCAAGTGGGGCCTACAATATTTGGGCCGCACCACACGGCCACTTTGTGTCAGATTTTTAGCGCATAGGAGAAACATAGTGAATGGTGTCACTAAGCACTATGTATCCAAACATTTTCCTATTGCCACGATAAAAAAAACTGAGGGCCTGAAAATTATGGGACTAGAAGTAATTCCGGCTTCTGTCCTGGCAGGTGAGACCTACTGGATTTTCAAGCTGCAAAGCTTGATTCCAGGGGTCTCAATGAAAATTTGGACACTAGTACCATTGTCTAGTTTTCATTTTTTCTTTAGTCTGTTTGGCCTGTCTTGGCATTTTTGTGGCTTTTATATTAATTTATGTTTTTACTTGTTTGGCTATTAGCAAACATATTAACTATAATTGTAGTATCTTAGTCTAGAGTATATATTCTCTCCAGTTTTCTGAGCCACGGCTATGCCATTGAGTTCTTTACTATGGACGGGCAACATGGCAGGGAGTGGAAAATGGATTTCATATATAAAATGAATATTTAATGTAGCTTGGCTCCCCTCGCCCGCATTTATTGTTGTCGGGTGGGAGGGTTGTAGCAGGGCAGGGAACGCTCCGTTATATCGGAGGCTCCGCGTATTAGGGCGCCGCCATGTTGGGAGTTGGCGCAGGCGCAGAAGGTGTGGAGCTGGAGGTCGCGCATGCGCGGGCATACCAGTCAAAGCCCACGAAGGAGGAGTAGCTCCCATAGGGTGGAGCATAGGGAACTACAAGTCCCAGCAGCCCCTGCGGGACCATGTGACGCCAGGGGACAAATCGTGTGGCAGGAAGGAAGGAGGATATAGGGGTCGGAGCGTACGCACGTTGCTCAGAGCTAGCGGGAGGAGGAAGGAGACGGAGCTCCGGTGTAGGGAGGCATTCAGCCCCTACCTAGGCCTTATACCCCAGGCCCAGTTAGGCCCTGAGTCCCCGTAGTGTGGAGCGGAGATAGGGACTGGCCTTAGACAGGTTCCGGTTCCCTTATTGTGCCGTTCAGTGATCGCTTAAAGAGACAGTGTGTAATTAGCAGGAGGTCTGGGCTCAGACCCTGTTACTGTGGTTGCTGTTCGTCTGGGTGGGATCGCCCCGGATGTCAATTGCTGGAGCCACCTTGCATCTTACCCTTTGTGAAGATCCTTGGCAGGCCCGGGTACTGGAGTGCCCGGCAGGTAACAATCAAGTGCACCAACTATACCACCTATTCATACAGGACATAGTGGCTGCGCAGTCACACATACATATCTCACTTAAGGGTGGGGGACATATTGTGGGCGTTACTGGACACGGGGTGGGATCACCCAGTGGAGGTGGAGGTAGCATCCTGCGAGATGCAGTAGTTAGTGTCTCCTCTAGGGAGGGACACCGGTTAATATATATATTGCATATGCTACAAGTAAAGTCATTCGTTTGTTTTACATGCTGTGTGTGTGGAGTGATATACAATTGTCCTGCGAGGAACCACTCCCCCTCTGGTGGGAGCCATCGCAGGTGGAGGCGCTGCACCAAGTATAAGGTATTATCTGTTATTACACGTGCCCAGGTTCTCCGTGGCGGAGGCTTAGGCCCTGTGAGCCTACAGGTTATACAGCATGTGGTAGCGGTCTGTGTTCACTAGGAAACAGGGCTACATTAATAAAAGCTGTGGCCTTATATATCAGTTGTCCATTACTTTATGGGTTGGGGTGAGAGTGTGGGTGATAGCTCAAGTTTAAATTTGTTTAGATAAAACAGTGTATGCTGAAAACGGTTTCCTCCTTCCTACTTCATTAGTAATTGAGTTAATTAGTACAGTATACCAAAATACATAATGTAAAAAGTCAAAGGTATCAAATCTAATTATATTTCTCATGTAATTAATCCGACTTTGAAACAATATAAAGGACATTGCCCTTTCATCTAATACATTGGCATATTATACAACAGAGAAGTCAATAATACATAAATTATACGTTGATTTGACATCACGTTTTTGTAATATTTAGAAAAAATATTGCAAAAGACCATCAGAAAGAGTAATGCCAAATTCTATTTTACATGAAGCAGAAGGCCACAGTGACAGACTATGGAAGGTCACTGTGTTTGGAATGAGTTGTAAAAGAAACTAAATGCAAAGTGCCATTTTTATACTGGTATAAATGTACTGGCAGAGAATAAAGGGGATTACTACAGTACATGGAATAAACTATTTTTACACTGTGCTATAGAGAGTTTAAAACATGTTTCTGTTGGCATTCAGTAGATGTACAGTTGGAGGGAGGGAGGGAGGGAGAGAAGGAGAGTTAGATGGAGAGAGTACTATTTTTGTTAAGTAATCAGTGATTTATATACCTCCTCAAAAACACTCCTTTACAACACATGAACATACCGTGAACAAAACTGAACATACCTGTGATACCTAGGAAATATGTTAATTGGGAAATTCCAAATACTGTAAATTCAAATCATTAAAACATTGTTGTTGTATATAGTTCGCTTTGTCTATGCCTATGTAATAAAAGCCCAATTCTAGTACCTGTGAGATTGTCAACAAGTAGTGAAAACATGTGATTTTGTTGTATTCTATAAGATTTTACTCTTCAGAAAATTCAGGAATTTAATCTTGCATCCAGTACAAATAAACATATATAGTACAAAGTGCACAATGCTGACTTTCTTTCCTACAAACAGAATGAATACAACATACATGGGGAGATCACTCATCACGCCATTTACTGAAAAGGGTGAAGAGCCCAATAATTATTTTGTATATTTACATCCAGGCGCCGGGGGCTCTATGCACCACAGGGCTTAAACTCCCCTCCACTGTGAGGCCCTACCTACTCCCACAGCTTTGTAAGTTTTCCCACCCCCTTTCACCTACCAAGGGCCCAGGTCCAACATTCTTTTATGGGCCCCACAAAAACTGTTGGGGGGGCTGAACAGCTGTGTCTTACATAGGGCCTTGCAGGATAGCAGTTAACTGCAGGAACATTAGGCACATCATATACTATACACACACACACACACACACACACATATATATATATATATACACACACACACAATATATTATATTAAATATCTAGATTTGTTGACAAATATTATAGGCTACAAAGGAGGGGCTGAGATGGTTAAGTGAGCAAGTGGAGCACACCAGCAGTTACAGGCAGTGTGAATATACTGTATGAGGCCAGGTGGTCAGGGAGAGAGGGGTGAGGCAGGTGAGCTTGTAAAGCACCACAATCAAATTATTAATGTAAGTGAGAAAATTATACAGACACAAACATGTAAACTATTTTAGAAATAACACACATGGAATATAGCAGGAAGTAGAACAAATGGTCCAATGACCGGTGCGACAGAGTATCTTTAAGGAATATGTATAGATTAAAGGCAATGGTGAAGAGTCAAGTCAAAGCAATACTTGTAGGGGTATTTGCAGTAATTCTTTCTATCCACGTGATCTGGTAAATTATATATAACATATGTCCGTGTTGGCACTCAGATTTAATGGAAACAGATCTTACTAGAAGTGGGGATAAAGGATATGGACAGATTAAGCCTGTGAAGTTGTACTGCCCGGTTCTCCTACCCACTAGTAAGTTGTGACCACTCGAGCATTGATAGAATGAAATATCCACAATCAAAGTGTTGAAAGAAAACCCCAATTGGGAGGTACTCACTGAATAAAGCACTGAATGATACAGCTTCTTGACTCCATGGCGTGCTACCGGCAAGTGTGTATCAAGTGTATGGTCCCAAAGCAAGGGAAGTGGTGCACAGCAGCAAAAAGATGGAGTTCAGCACATCAAATAAATTGATTAAAAGCAATTTATTGAATGGGTGACATCAGGGATCAGATGTATTGGCAAAAAGTACTCTGACGCGTTTCATGCTTTCCTGGTGACTTGTCAAAGAGTGGAGTATAGTATCACCAATGCCCAGCCCGGGTTAAAGGCCCTTGGCTTTTCATTGGCCTTTCAACTACTCCAGTCAGGGCATTATTGCCCATTAATGTTTGCAGTAATTTACCGTACATCATCAGAAGAGATGGAAAAATTGAGGTTGGATTTGTATCCGCAGAAGATCGGCCGGTTCCATTGGTCCGCGGATCTCAGCGGATCAATCTAAAAAAGGGTGATTCACGTTTTGCAGATTTTTTATTATTACTGCCAATACACTCCGCGGATTCCGCAATCCATTGACGGATTTGTAGAATCCAATCTGCGGATTCAGCAATCCGTTGATGGATTTTTAAGAATCTGCCAATGAGTTGCTGATTCCGCAGATTGGATTCTACAAATCTGTCAACGGATTATATCCAATGGTGGTCTGATTAACTCGCACGGATGAAAACCAGACAAATCCGTTTGCGGATTGTACACTGCGAAACAGATTTGGGGGGGAAAATGCGAAAGAATTGCCCATCTCTAATTATCAGGTAGCCAGTACAGGAAACAGATAGACAAGTGTATGCAAAATGTATTTAAACAAATGGAATGAGATTTTGCATATATTGATGCAATTCCACCAGCCTTGAGGACAAGAACCTTTTTTGCGAGTATTTCTGACTGGTTTTGCATTTTGGACTTTACGGCGGTACTAGAATACCAGCGAATTCCCAAAAGGTGCGCGTTTGAAAAATGCTTGCCATACCGCAGAGCTTTGAAGATCCAGAATAAAAACGCTTTTTTTAAAGTCTTAGCGCACCGTTTGGACGTGCAAAAAGAGCTTTTAGAATATGGCAAGATCCAGATCCATGTAAAGCTGGATTCACTAAGCTCAAATAAACCAGGGCAAATAACATGATTTTACATATAACAGGAATAGCTGCTATTTTTCCCAGAGATATTACTTTATTCACAAAAGTAATTGTATAAAAAAATAACAGCCATAATTGAGTTAATTAGTATAGGGTTAATGTCATACTATTTCAGGATAACACTGTATTATCTTCAAGCAATGTGATGCTATTCATGTCTTTGAATTTGGAGATATTTATCACTTATTTTCTTTTACAATTTTTATTTAATAATAGTGGTCAGTTTGGATATAATTATCACTCCCTGGCAAAAGCAAATGAGAAAGCAGATAGGTAGGACTTAAATGATATAGCATTGTTTCCTGGCATTAACCTAAGCAGAGCTTAGTAAATATGGGTGAAAATAATTAAGGCTATATTAAGCTCATTTGCTCAATGTCAAGCTTTCTACGGGAGTGAATCCAGGTTAATGTCACATTATTTGTTTTAGTGAATACTGTGTTATGATTAATGGGTTTTTAACTTAGGTTAACATCACATTAAATAGTCTAAGAGAGCATAGTGTATCTGAGCCTGTACTGTACATTGTATGTATATAAGGCCTTTCAATTTAATATATTTCTTTAGAAGCACTATGTACTGATGCGGTCAGTGCCAACCAGTGTGCCAAGTAATTAATCAGACATTAATAAAGAGTGGGATGTTTAATCATTGTAAAATAAGGCATTTATTTGAATGTAGTGATGTTACTTAATAGCTCGTGAAACAACAAGGACCCAGACCTGTATAGTCTGTCAATATTCAGAGAAGATCAGTGATCACGGAAGCTGCTTCCCTGTGCTTTAAAATATTTGTGTCCTATCCATTCAGATGGAGTTAAATTATTTTCTGACACTGGGAGGTGGCTTCACAGCTTATAGTACACTGTATGTTGGTAAATTTACTGAAACTCTACCTCCATCTCTAGGCTCTCCTATCATGCCTCCAAATATTTTAAATCAGGAAGATGCAGTATGACAATGACACATGGTTGTGAAGACAGAATCAAGTAGGTAAATGTACAGTAAATGTATTTTTTTTATCTACAAATAAATGTCCATTCATTTTGTCACATTTTAATTTTTCTATGTGTACAGTATAATGTATTGACATTTCAAAGGGAATACTAGTTTACTAGACCCAACATCAATCTTTCAAACATCTTTGGTGGTGAAATCAATAATGTGAAAAGTATGATGAAGCTTAACAAAAGGTTGTAAACTGTACAAATTGTTCCATATCACAACCCTTGCCTGACTTTTAACAAACAAGAGGCAATTTATACAGTCTCCTTATTCTAGCCACTTTAGCTTCCTTGAAGATTTGCATCACCACTCTGTCTCTTATGGAAGATAGTAAAAAAGCCACAGTGAATAATCATTTCCATCCATGGATTCAATGTACCCATACCGTCATCACTGATGAAGCGGTCATGTGTTTGGAGCACCGGAGGGGCCATGGCACTCTGAATATGTGCCCCCTTCAGCACTCAATTGGTTAAACATGTAGGCTAATGTTTAGCAATGTCACTTTTATACAACTACTTTTCAACATATCAACATAGTTACTTAGTGGAAGAAGCAGCATATGTTTGATTGAGAAGAATCTATCCCTTAAATTAGGGGTGCGCAAAATGGGGGGCGCAGGATTTTCTAGGGGTGGTGCGCGGCAGTTAGAGAGGCCCAAGGCATTTTAATTAAATGCCGGGGGAGGAGCGAAGCCTCTATAACTTCTCTTACCTGCTCTCAGCCGGCTCTTCGACGACGCAACGCCATGACAAAGCGCCGTCAAATTACATGGCAATGCAACGTCACATGATGCTACCGAAGCCAGAGAAAAGGTAAGGGGAGGCGCGAACAGGGGGATAGAGCAAACAGGGGGCGACGACAAAAACGTTTGCTCACCCCTACCTTAAATTGTACTTTGAAGAATTATAGCTGATGCAGTAAATACATATATTACTAGAATTATGCAATGACATGTACATCTTATATTGACAGAAGATTTGCCAATTCGATATTCAATTGCCCCAAAATGTCCATGGCTGTTTGAATTATCTAAGTCTTATCCAATGTAAAGTTTATTGCAAATGTAAATTCATAAAATATGCATCCTTTGTATACCTTATGCCCACAACAACATATCATACAAAAAAAACTTTGGGGAGATGCATCAGCATAAAGAGAGTATACATGGAAGTTGTTTTTTATGCATTGCTCAATTTTCTGTTTGCAATGGTGTTCTTAAATTCGATCCAATATGTTAGCCAAAAATGATTATGCTATCTTAAACCTGGCAGATGCTAATACAAGTGATGCACAGAAACATATGGCTGGATAAATCAATCTCCGTTAAAGTGGAGTTAATATCGCACCAGGTAAAAAAACATGGGCATTATTACCACAATTTAAAGTTGGTAAACATCAACATAATAATTTACTGGGTGTGGACCACCTTGCTACTCGGAACGCAGTGTTGTACCTACTTTAACTCATGCTAAAATAAGTGCTTCCACTGCAGCAAGGGATTCTGGGAAATTACATGCAAATGAGCACATATTGCCACCTTTATTCTCAAGTCCAGTTTTACATGGAAGCCTTAAGCCAATGCTCGCTGTTTTAAACACAGCTTTTAAATAAAGCCTGGGATGAGATGCAAAGCCCGTGAACCCACTCACAGAGAGGCTGTTTCGCCCTTTAGGGTCTCATCAGTGTGAGGTTGGTTGTACTGGCTTTGCAATTTGAGACTTTGGGTAGGTCTTCACCGCACATTATTTAGGTTATGGTGGGTGAAAAAGTGACTAAAAACTCTCCACCATATAGCATATAAAAATATTACTTCTGAGTACATTCACATGTCTAAGACAGGTCTGTGACCCTGCTTTTCGCCATTATCACCCAGCACACAGTACTTCCACTGCAGCAACGGATTCTGGGAAATTACATGCAAATGAGCACACAATGTGTCACCTTTTGTCTCAAGACCCTTAAGTCAATGCTCGCTGTTTTAAACACAGCGTTTAAACATATATAATATAATAAATGAGAGAGAGAGAATGAGAGACAGAGAATGAGAGACAGAGAATGAGAGAGAGAATGAGAGAGAGAGAATGAGAGAGAGAGAGAGAGAGAGAGAGAGAGAGAGAATGAGAGAGAGAGAGAGAGAGAGAGAGAGAGAGAGAGAGAGAGAGAGAGAGAGAGAGAGAGAGAGAGAGAGAGAGAGAATGAGAGAGAGAGAGAGAGAGAGAGAGAGAGAGAGAATGAATCAATAAATATGATACTGTTAGCACGAGAATTAGCAGATAGCGAATCAGCAGATAGAACGTAGGTTGAATCATTAAATATATAATGTAGAAAAACAGACACAAATCGCCAATGTTTCGGCCCCACATACGGGACCTACCTCAGGGTAATTTAATAATTCAACCTGAGTGCTGTCTGCTCATTCTCGTGCGAATAGAAATTCAATAATGAATAGGTGCATGTCCCATACAAATAATAATAGTATACATTACCCCATAGCAGCAAAAAGGGAGACAGCACTCAGGTGAATGAAAATAAATGTATTAAATACAGCACATAACTCCAGTTATGTGCTGTATTTAATACATTTATTTTCATTCACCTGAGTGCTGTCTCCCTTTTTTGCTGCTATGCGGTAATGTATACTTATATATATATACATACATACACATCATATGCATTCCTACGTTAGATGTTTAAACAATGTAATAACAAGTAGGATTGCGGATTTAAAAGCAGTACTTTGTAGATTTATTTAACAGAATGTATGCTTATATTAAAGCTGTATTCAAATGATATGCCTCATTCAAGCTTTTAATCAACATCTGTTCAAGATCAGGTCAAACACTGACTTTAATTCTCATATTAGTTACATCCAGTGAGTCAAAGAAAAATGGTAGCACTCTAACAGCAGCTAATCTTTGGAGAATAATAGATAAATTAGACATCATCTGATAATTATGTCGCAATTTTCAGACTATGACATTTCTGTGTTTTGCAAATATGACAGCATTCACATATCTAAATATTCTGTGAGAGGTTTTTGATCTCTACCACTTCATATGTTGATTTATTCATACGATAGCAAAGGTAATTGGGATTATTCAAAAATATCAGCTATTATAAGATTTTTATGCAGCAAGCAAATGAAAATTACAGTTGCTTTTGGCCAATATGCAAATCTTTACATTTTTTCTATTTAATGAGTTGCTAATTGCTCCTTGCTACTATTCAGTGCAGAACACACTGGTACTGTTCCAACTGCTTTGCACTTGTAACTTTTAAAGTAATTTGGCAAAAATAAAAAAGCTGCAAAAACATTGTTAGGACAGTTTTAACATTCATGGTTTAACTTGAAATGCAACCACTGCAACATGATTAACTTTGTTACATTGATACTTTATTCTCATTAAGTGATTACTATATAGTAATTACAGCACTAGTATATATATATACAGTGTTCGACAATCATATACATTTACACGCCCGGGCGAGTAAATTTAACCTCCGGGCGAGTAAATATTGGCCCAAGCAGCACACGTGTATGTTTTTTTAATTTCCCCCGCTCACGCTGCTGTTTTTCCCACGCTCGCGCTGGAGAAAGAAAAAAAAAAGCCGGAGGCGGGTTCATGTTGTTGGGGGAGATTACCCCGCCTCCGGCTCTCTGAGCAGTGCCTTCGCTCCTCCCCCGCCTCTCAGCAATACTATACTTTTCCTCCTCAGCGCTTTCACTCCTCCCCCTTACGCGCCTCTGTCTGCCTCAGGCCCCTAAAGGGCCATCTGTCACCTCCCCTCCCATGGGGCCACCCGCCACCTCCCCCCCCCACCCCAATCTCTCCCGGCCTCAGTGACCCCCCTCACCCCAATCTCTCCCAGCCTCCATGACCCCCCCTCACCCCAATCTCTCCCGGCCTCCGTGACCCCCCCTCACCCCACTCTCTCCCAGCCTCCGTGACCCCCCCCCCCTCACCCCAATCTCTCCCAGCCTCTGTGACCCCTCCTCACCCCACTCTCTCCCGGCCTCCGTGACCCCCCCTCACCCCAATCTCCCCCCGACACCCCAAATCTCGCCACTCACTCCCGATCTCACCTTCAACTCCGTTTCCCCGGCCTCCGTGACCCCGCGTGGCATCTCAGCCCGTCGTGTAAGAAGATGGTCTCCTCCTTCACCTACATCAAAGGAGCTGAGGCTGCCGCTGCCCCCATGTCCCGGCATGTCTGACCCCCTCACTGACAACAGCTGACCTGCTGCATCACTAGCCCCCCCCCCCCACTCCTCTCTCTCCTGTGTCTGGAACCCTCACTGACACCCGCTGACCCGGTGACCCGCAGCGACAGCCACCGAGGGCGACACCCGGCCTGCCGCTTCCTCGGCTGTCACAGAGACCGGAGATCACAGCGAGCCCACGGTGTGTAGGGGGGGGAGGAGAGAGAATGTGTGTGTGTAGGGGGGAGAGAGAGAGACCACTAGTAGTCTCTCTCTCTCTCTCTCTCTCTCTCTCTCTCTCTCTCTCTCTCTCTCCTCCCCCCACACACACTCTCTCTCTCACACTCTGGATCTGGATATCTTATTTACCCTATATATCTTAACTGCCCTATACTACACCGAAATAACCTATACTGCTTTCTTCCAGATCTGACTCAAGCTTCACACGGAAGACATCGGAACACCTCCTAACCTAGAAGACAGGTAGGGAACACATCCCCTCCAATGTATAACATTGCGGGAATGAGGGTACCTGGACATTGAGGGACTGCGGACCAGGTAAGATCCCAGGCGGGATTGCTGCTTTAGATATTGTGAAGCGGGGACGTCCAGACACAGGTTATGGGGTTCAGGAAACTAGTCATTCACACCTGGCTTTTATTTCTAGATCCGACATTTACACACACACACACACACACACACACACACACACACACACACACACACACACACACACACACACACACACACACACACACACACACACACACACACACACACACACACACACACACACACACACGTAACAAGGACTAATTGTAGTATAATGTAATTCAATAAATAAAATTATTTCAAAAACAAATGTTGTTCTCACTAGGAATTTATTAAATGTATTTTATTTATATATTTTATTTTAAAGCGGGGTTGGGGGCGGGACTAGGGGCAGGGTTGGTGCTGGTAACAGGAGGGCCTGAGTCTCCCGCGATGGTATGGGGGACAACAGGGACAGGCTTCTGGGGTTCTTGCCTTCATTCTTTAGTGGTGCAGCGCCTCCATCTCTGGCAAGCCCTATAAGGGTAGGGTGAAATCCTTCCAGAGAAGCCCCCGCAATAGGGCAAGAGATTTCAGTCTCAGTCTCTTTGTAAAAGTATCAAGTCTCTTTATTATATAACAGCTCACAGCAACAGCAGCAGATCATATACAATGGTCTCTTCCTCCTCCTCCTTCTCCTCCAAACTGTACCCCTTCAGGAAGGGCTGTCTGGGGCTCTCACTGCTCTCTGCCACCACCCCAAGGTGCAGACACTCAGGGTGGGGCTAGCTCTCCCTCACCCTCTAGGCAGGGTGAGGGGCATTGGTCCACCACTGTTCTATCAACTCTACTCAGGCTGGCCTGTCTCTCCTGGAACTCATTCCTCCTGATCCCAGGACAGAACTCACTCTCCTCACTCCCAAGACAGAACTCACTCTAACACCTACTGCCACTGACAGGATCAGGCAACTAACTTTAGACAGCCCCACCCCTCATGATGTCAGCAGGCCTGTGTCTCTTGCCTTCCACACAGAGTCAGGGGGCCTACCTCCACCAATCAAGGCAAGGCTTGAAGCGGGGGAGACCCATGATAACTACTGGTGGCCTACCCTTAGCAGGACTTACACCAGTAGGAGGATAGATATATAGCCCTATTTCTTACCAGGGCTACATATATATAGTAATCCATGTGGTAGCAATGCACCAGGGGAAGAGTGTGCTCGTGTAGGGGCAAGGGGCTCCTCTCCCGCTTAGGGTCTGGCCTGGTCACTCTGGCCCTCCCACCCCTGTTACCGGGCCTGCCCGCTTGGCGGGCGGGGGAGGAGGCCAGTGTCTGGGAGAGAGCTTAAGGAGCAAGCTGGGAGGTGGCTCAGGGTGTAGATGCGACTCCCTTGGAGCACGCGGCAGAGTGAGGGCAGGGCCTGCCAAATAGCTGTGCTTAGACAGAACAGGGCGATATAGGGATATATACACTGCGCTCTTTCCGGGTGCGGGCATGGTCCGCGAGGGAGCGTGGTCTCAGGGGCGCTGCAGTGGGGATGTCCCCACGTGTCTCCGGCCACTTCCGCCTTCTTGGCGCTAAAATCTTGTGATGGGCCGGTGCCAGGGGGGGGGGGAGTGAGCATGTTGGGTGCAGGGGAGCTGACCCGCACTTCTCCGGTGCCACTGTCTTGCGTCCACTGGCGGCATGGGTTTCACTGGATTCGTGGGGGGCGTGGTGGCGTTGGTTGCCTTTGGTGCCCCCCTCGGCTCTCGGGCACCGCCATCTCTCACACGACGTGCAGGAAATGCGCACAAGGCGTTGGGGGCTAGGGGTAGGCTGGCAAGGCATTGTGCCTCGGCAGGGACCAGCTCGGCAGGCGCGTCCCCCTCCAAGCTATGTTTAACAGACTATGATAAAAGGTGATTTTATCTGATAACCTGCCCTGGAGCACTTACAATATAAGTGGAATATGTGCAGTAGATAACAGTGCTTGGCCACAATGGTTGGTAGAAGTGACTGTGGGTGTGGGATAATAGCCATGAGTGCAGACTATTAGGATTCTTCTTTTTGGAGTGATTCTATATTTTGGTCGGGATTAAATTAGTTGAGTTAACACTATTAGGATAGAGGGAGGAGGGGGCGTGGATGAGAGCAGGTGTGTATATGCCTGTGTCCAGTATTAGGAGAGATAACCCCAGAAGCAATGAAGAGTAGAGAGAGAGAAGATGAGAAGAGGATTTGTGGGGGTGCTTTTTATTGAATGGTGCAGAAGTTGTTGGGAAAGGTGTGTACATAGTGGCGCAGTGTTTAGACACAAGCATACTGTACACTGGCGACACACTTTATTCGAGCTCGGCTAGTCCCACGAATTCGGGTATACCCGGGTGTATTGAGGTTTGTGACTGTTTTCTGCCCGAGTGCATTGGGTTATTTTCCAAGCAGGGATTGAAGCATTTTATTCCCACTGGCTGCAATACTGCACAGTATATATATATATACTGCATTACAATTCATGAATTTATGCCATCTGGTAGACACGCGAAGCATTGCAGCCTTTTAAATCCTAATCATTATCATTTAACAGATCAGCCGCCCATCAGCCAGGCATGAACCCAGGCTGGGAAGGCAAATGCAACGGGGCTTGTCAGAGGTGAGGAGCGGCGCATTCCAGGTATCTGCCAGGTACATACCGGGTATTTGCTCGAATAAAGTGTGTCGGTGCAGTAGGTGGAGGGAAGGAGAGATGAACAATTGTGGATAGAAGGAGAGTGGGGAAGTTGGAGAGAATAGAAAAATTTACAAAGGAGTGAGGAAACAGCAAACAGGAAAAGTAATAGAGAAGGCATAATGAGATGCAGTTAGAGAGGTAGGAGAAGAGGGTTCCCAGGTATTGGAGGATATGAGCAGTAGGATGTGAAAGAGCAGATGTATAAATCAGGCCTGGGAGAGCAATGTAGCACTGAAAGTAAAACAGCAGCTTAGAAAGGTAGCCAAGTTCTCACAGTTGCAGTGTTGATGATGAATAGCAGAGTCCAATTCATGTATTCTTCACCTCCAATTTGAACTTAAAATTGGACACAGCCAATGTGCAGTCTCATTATACAGGATGTGCAGTCTCCTTGGCTGTCCCTGGGGGAGTGACAGGCTGATCAGCCTTTACAGAGGGGAGGGATGTGCAACTTCACTGGCTGTCCCTTGGTGAGTGAGTGACAGACCGTTAAGCCTATCACAGGCACAAGCCTATGTGCAGACATCTATATATAGACACACAAGAATGTTCAGGGCACTCAATAGGGGAAAGTATAAGGAAAGCAACTTATCTGGTCAGTTGTGGTGCAAGCAGTGCAAGCAGTGCAACCAGGATCACCATCCAGCAGCAGAAATAGACAAAATCCTGAAGTACAAAATCCGCAGCCCTCACCAATTCAAATGCAAATGCAAAAACAATTTAATGTACAGTAGAAACACAAGCATCAGGGGTAACAGCACGGAAAAAGAAGCGACATTTCGGACCTCTGATGAGAAAGGACCAGGAGGTCTGAAACGTTGCTTCTTTTTCCCTGCTGTTCCCCTGATGCTTGTTTTTCTACATTAAATTGTTTTTGCATTTGAATTGGTGAGGGCTGCGGATTTTGTACATCAGGATTTATAAATATATATATATATATATATATATATATATATATATATATATATATATATATATATATATATATATATATATATTGTATGTCTTTATTTATATAGCGCCATTAATGTACATAGCGCTTCACAGTAGTAATACATGTGGTAATCAAATAAATAACAGATAATATAAATAACAGATCATGGGAATAAGTGCTTTAGACATAAAAGTAACATTAAGGAAGAGGAGTCCCTGCCCTGAGGAGCTTACAGTCTAATTGGTAGGTAGGGAGAACGTACAGAGACAATAGGAGGGAGTTCTGGTAAGTGCGTCTGCAGGGGCCAAGCTTTATGTATCATGTGTTCAGAATATCCACAGTGCTATTCATATGCTTCTTTAAGCAAGTGTGTGTTAAGGTGGGTCTTAAAGGTGGATAGAGAGGGTGCTAGTCGGGTACTGAGGGGAAGGGCATTCCAGAGGTGTGGGGCAGTCAGTGAAAAAGGTTTAAGGCGGGAGAGGGCTTTAGATACAAAGGGGGTAGAAAGAAGACATCCTTGAGAAGAACGCAAGAGTCTGGATGGTGCATAACGAGAAATTAGGGCTGAGATGTAAGGAGGGGCAGAAGAGTGTAAAAGTGAGAAGAAGAATGGAGTGTGAGATGCAGGATTTGATCAGAAGCCAGGAGAGGGATTTCATGAGGGGAGATGCTGAGACAGATCTTGGAAAGAGTAGAGTGATTATGGCAGCAGCGTTTAGGATAGATTGTAGGGGAGACAGGTGAGAGGCAGGAAGGCCAGACAGCAGGAGGTTACAGTAATCAAGACGGGAGAGAATGAGGGCCTGAGTCAGCGTTTTAGCAGTCGAGCAACAGAGGAAAGGGCATATCTTAGTTATATTGCGGAGGAAAAAGCGACAAGATTTAGAAATATTTTGAATGTGAAGGGTGAATGTGAGAGAGGAATCGAGTGTGACCCATAGGCAGCGTGCTTGGGCTACTGGGTAAATGATCTTAGTTCCAACAGTAATGTGGAAGGAGGTAGTAGGGCCAGGTTTGGGAGGAAGTATGGGGAACTCTGTTTTAGCCATGTTGAGTTTAAGGCGGCGGAGGCCATCCAGGATGATATAGCAGAGAGACATTCAGAAACTTTGGTCTGTACAGCAGGTGTAAGGTCAGGGGTTGAAAAGTACATTTGTGTGTCGTCAGCATAGAGGTGATATTTAAACCCAAAATATGTTATTAGGTCACCTAGAGAGAGTGTGTACAGAGAAAAGAGAAGAGGTTCCAGGACAGAGCCCTGGTGTACCCCCACAGAGAGATCAATATTTACATATACACACACACACACACACACACACACACACACACACACACACACACACACACACACACACACACGCACATACACACACACACACACACACACACACACACATCCACTGATAGATATAAGGGGTCATTAGCTTCAAGTACCAGTATGGCTGCCTAGACCTTATCAAGGGGGTGGTGGAATTAGTGTTTGGTGTTGGTGGTGGTGGTGGTCATTGTTCTTAGGCCTTTGATTAAAACATTTTTAAAACCATTTGGCCTTGGATTATGTAGGCCTTTTTTATGGTTGGGCATTGGCTCTTGTATGGAATAGTTCAAGGGGTCCTGGTCCCTGAAGTCCTTAAGGTAGTTAATAACCCCTTTGGTGCCAGTGCTATGGCTTGGTAGCCTCTGGCATCAAAGGAGTTAATATATTGCTTGCCATAGGGTTTTTATTGACTCTTTTTCAATAACGCTATGATATATGATCTCTATATGATTCCTCTTCCCCATTGCATCCTAGCACTAAATAATTCCTATTTAACAATGTAGTTAATTACAACATAGCTAAATATATATTTGTCACACCAGGAGAACTAACAGCAATGTTAATGACTCGGGTCTTAACACTGCTGTAAAAACATGCTCTCCTTTTGTTTACCGAGTGTAATATTAACTCCAATTTAACCAGCCAGTGTGTCTATAAATACTCAACATTAATAAAGATGCAGGAACAAGAAACTCATCTTAGTATGACAGCGTAATTATTAGAAACAAGAATAATGGGTAGGTACTGTATGATGGTAAAAGAAAAAAGACATAAAACCAAAATAATTCAGTAACAGTTATAGGCATTAGAATGTAATATTCCACAAGCTTTCAAGGAAGATGTGCAGTAGAACTTTTTCTGTTTTATCATACAATATATATCCAGTATATGTGGGTGACAAACATACATTTGCATTTGAACACGATGTTCATTGTTAAGCCAAAAAATGTGGTCTGATTCAAGGACATTAGAGAGGTTTGACTATCGCTGCTTTAGGTGATTAATGGAATAAAAATATATTTATATTAACAGGTATCTGCACCTAATGCAACTTAATACACACAATTGAGGAAGCCATTTGTGACAGCACCTAATATCTTTACAACACAAATCTTTAAAAAAGACACTAAACTAAAGTCAAGTGATACATTCTCTAACGTTGTGCAGCGTGATTATAAAACAGACGACAAAGACATGACATGTTGGATGTAGCATTGGGCTTCTCTGTCGTCTGTTGTATACATATGCCACACTCAATAGCACTCCATTTTGACACTTAAATACATACATATATTTTGTGGAGGCTCAGGGGTTCCCAAAAAGAGCTTGTTGGGGTTTTGTGTTCTGATTGTAAAAGAGCACATTTATTTAAAAGATGCGGGGCTAATAATTGTGGTTTACACTTAAAGTTGGTGAGTTACAGAGCTACAGAAACCTACATAAATTATATTTGTACACGTTTCCATATAACACAACATGGTCTTATCATAATAGCAAGGAATATCCGGACATTCTGTACCATAGTACAGTAAACTGGTTTGTAAAATATAGTGAAGCTCACTTAGGGATAACTCCACTGTTAATGTTCTTTGGTTATCAGTAAAAAAATATCTAAAGACCACAATAAAACAAAATAAAAATGGTTTGGTAATAAAGTTTACAATCTTAACATACAATAAAACAATGTAATAATTTACCAATCACATATGATGTACAAGAGTATTACACACGCATTCTGGCTTGTCAATTGTATATTTTCTTTGGTAAATTCACTAATAATTCTAGCAAACCTGGTTCCAATATTCGATTTGCTAAACCTTTACAGTAGTATAAAAATCCAAACCTCAGTAACCTAGATTACTCATTAAAGATGAATCCCATCATGTACTGTAGCAAGTCAACAGTAACAAAATGAAAACAATTAAATAATCTACAAAATAAATATTATTGTTTTGAAAAATCTATAGCTGAATTGCAAAAATAGTAATGTCAATGAAAATGAGGACATAAACAAATCATCTTGAGATACATTTCTAGAACTTTGCAAAAAAAAAAAACAGCAACAAAAAAACATACATTAACAGGTTGTCTCAACATTCTATCTACAGAAGCTGAAATTACCAAGCATTATACTTCAGTCAATACAAACATGCAAATATACTAATGAAAAAGGAATATAACACTATCTAACACTGCTATTTGGGTCAGTCGCTTATACAGTATAACCCAAAAATAAATTTGACGGAATTACCTATCACCTACTGTATAGCATATGCACATACAGTAGGCGCACTTAGATTACACGTGACTGCAATACAGTAGAGGTTGGTCAATGTCTTGTCTGCCTGATATTCCCTAAAGACACTATTAATAATCAATACATTCAATAAATTATTAATTTGATCAATACTTGGATACTTGTATCAACATGTTTTTCAACACAACTAAATACACTTACAAAAATACTGAAACACTACATTTTGGGTGCTACTTTAAAATATCATCTACCGTACGTCTAGTAAAATTAGCATGATCATCTAATCCTATATTCAAAATGCAATAACACTAATTCCAATATACTGTATGATGTTAAACATATACATGTCTCTCAATTGCTATTTATTTTTCTGGAGTTAAATACTGTATAGTTCATCAGAAATGTAGTATTTGTTGCAATTGACACCAAAGTAAACAAAACAAACAAAACAAACTTGAAATATAGGAAACATAATGGCTATTATGTAACATCCAATTGCCACTCATTGCATTTTCATACAAGAGCAAAAATAATCAATTGAATAGTTAAATCACCTAGAAATATAACCTATGCCTAAGTGCGTAACTATGCTGATACATTCATATTGAAAGGTGTGGACAAGAACAAAACCTCTACTGAATGTAATACTGATGAGTCCCAAATGATATACCCTCTACTTCAGTGTAAGGTTCATGTTAAGGAATCCACTGTACATGTGATAGTGGCTAATACCTATTGCTGTGCTGAGGTCACACTAATAAACATTTACCACAACATTACATTTCCAGCAGCAATTATCTTAAACGATTGTCTTTGTTATCATTTACATTTAAACAAGATACCAATTTATTACACACATTTTTACATCTTTTAAATTAAACAATTTGATGGTAAAAAAAAAATTGTTACTGATTTGTAAACATGAATACAATTTTCTGATTAGAAATGTAAATAGCACCAAGTAGATAGTAAATACGAGATTCTTACCTTTGCAAACTGAGCATTTATCCATTTCGTGAAGGTTTTCTTTTGAACATCTTCTCTTTCATCTAAAGAAAAATGCACAAATTAAACAAACAACCACATTATATGAAATCTACATGTAAAATTATATTAAATGCATCGTCACTCCAAACAATGATTGCAGCCTAGTCATTAAAATAAATGCATTTTGTTTGGTATACATAGGAAGCAGAGCAGTATTATTCTTCATGTAAGCAACACATATGAGCAGGGTAAAGGCTGCACAAATTCTTCATTCCATTTAAAAGTGACGGGGGCTTTAACTTAATGGGATGGTAGTGAATGTTACAGTGAAGGTGACTGGTACCTTAAAAAAACATCATCATGCAAATATAAGTATTTTAAATCTTAAATATGTAAAACATGTCCATAGTAACCAAAGAGGATATGTGTAATTTTTACTTAATTCACTTCACACTAAGACTGCTTGTTGTATGTTTCTGAAAAACAAATAAGTTGCTGGTCATAAATAAATAGAAAAAAAAAACAGTATCTTATAAGAGCTTGAATGTCATAGAACCCTTTCAAAAGAGAAACATTCATTTTTGAGAGGACATAAATAAGCAAATGTTAACTTTTCTTGAGTTTTTAGGCTTTATATAGTAAATTGTGGATGTCTGAGATTTGTTAATTTTATATTTATAGATGTTAATATATACAAAACAAGGTGCAAAAAGTGCTAAGCTCATTTGTGTCCATGTGTAATAATTGAATAAAAATAATCTTTCTAATAATGGTGCTGTCCTATATTAGTGGCAATAATAGGTGCTAAATTAACAATCAATATGTATATATATGATTCATAATACAATAATAAACAAAATGTGTGGATCCTACTTAATATCCAATGAATTAAACAAGTGTCCAACAATGTCCAAAGGTGCAGGAGACTTGGGCAACTTTTTCGTGGATGCACAACAGCCAACATTGAAGATGAATCTATATGACAAAAGGAAGAAGTGCACGCTCCATAGTGCAGAGGCAGAGGTTCCTTGCGGCGCGTGTTTATAGTGTTGGTCCGGACCATCTACATCTACTATCCCTGGCTGTGTAAACTAAGGCTTCCTGAGGCTGTCTCCCATTTTTGGGCAATTGTAAGTTAAACTTTTAATTTATTGTCATATTTGTTTGTAAATAGCACTGGAGTTCTGTGTCCCTTGGACATTTTAAGTTATGTCCTATATGTTTCACATTATGTGTTTATGTGTGCAACCTCTGAGTGTGGGGTTGCTTTAAATAAAGACTATTTGTGTTTGTTCAGTGCGCTTTCTGCTTTTTCTTTCTCTGTATGTGACAGGGCCTGTCCCCAGTTTTAAAAGGCTGCACAAGTAAAGCCTTTCTGTAGCTGATGAGTAAAGCAAGGAGCTGGTTAATTGCAGCTACAGTCTCCACCTGTTTCATCAAGCAGGTTTAAAGGTGTGCTGCACAAACTGCATGCTCTCTTTAGCACAGAGGGACTGTGCTGCCAGAGAGATCCCCAGGAACAGATCTCTCTAGCAATGAGGAAGTGGGTGCTGCCAGAGAGATCCAAGGGAACCAGACCCTCTATTCCGACATACAGCAGACCCAGATCCGGAGTGATATAAAAAGTCCCTACTTATAGGTACCTCTTTGGACTTTGGGGTCAGAGGCCTAGCCTCCCAGCCCTTCAGATAGGGACTGGGAAGCCATAGTTAGCCCCTATAAAGTGATAGTAGGCCTGTTTAATTTGTTTTTATGCTGACATGAACGGTACTGTTTAAAGTCGCAGGCTTTATAAAAGCCAATGTTTATTTTCCTTTAAATATGTCTCCCTGGTTATACCTCTGCACTTGTCTCCTACAGTAAATTCCTACAGCAGCGGTGCTCAACTCCAGTCCTCAAGCCCCCCCAACAGGTCAGGTTTTCAGGATATTCCAGCCTGAAGCAGGGACTGATTGAGACACCTCTGCTCAAGCAGGAACATCATCAAAACCTGACCCGTTGTGGGGATTGAGTACTGGAGTTGAGCACCCATGTGCTAGAGTCCCAATGTTTCAGTTCCCAGCGGGCCATTCCCCAAGGCTGTCTAGCGATAAACTATGAACACACACATATTGTATAAAGATAAGAAGGTGCTAAATGTAGTGGGCGGGTATCTTTATTTTTTGTTTTCTTTGGATGCCTGTTGCTTATTTGTGTGTTTACATTTATTCCCAGGTTTTGGAACCTATTTGAATCGCCTGACGTTATATTTAAAGTTACCAATATGTATAAAAACATTTTGTAGGCTATTCTATAACGTTTTGGGGTATGGGATCCCCTAATTATTATCTTGGCAGACTGTAGCTGATCCCGTCAGCTAGTTAAGGTTTATTGTGACTGATTGGCTGTTCGACATTTCAGATATTCTATGGAAGATATCTTCTACATTGCCTGAAATTCCTGGGAGAATCCGTGTGTGCATAAATACACTATCCTTTTTTTCACCATTTTTTAAAACTTCTGAACTATATTTGACTTTTCCTCTTTTGGGTTGCATGCCCCTTTGTGTTGGAACAATACAAGAAGGACTTTTATAGGAGTTCATGGGCACTCATGCAGCAACCCAAAAACAGATAACACTATTAATTTAAATTTCAGTTACACATTTTTTTCAATGCTTTACCTACATACTTAATGGCAAGTTGATTACATATATTGCTTGTACATTACTGTATATGATCTTTTCACAAATTTGTGGGTATATTTATAAAGCTTATCCATTTAGAGGATCACCAAGTAGCACTTTCAGTTATTCCTATTTTGTATTAACAAAATAATAATGTCTTGCACAAAGCCGTAGCAAAAAGTAACAGGAGCCATGACCACAGAGAAGGCAAACTTTGTTAGAGAAAACTACAACATTGAGGGATAGTGGAAGGGATCAGAACAAGCGCATTAAAAAAAACATATCAAAGACCATACTGCAGAAAGTTTAAGCACCGACAGGTCACTGGATTACACTTATAAAGGAAGGTAGAACAGTGGTTGCACTGTAGCAAGACGAATTATTATCAACTTTGTACGTTTTTCATTAAACTAGTCAGGCAGACAAAACACCTTAACTGTGCAAGTCACCTGAAGAATAGAGTTTAAAATGTGTTGGCTGGCTGGATGCATCATGTCACTAGAGGCTGGAAGCTGGAGGGTAGCAAGCTTAGGGTAAATGCATGGAAATGCTATTTTATACAAAGGGGGTGGATTTGTGAAATAACTTCACAGCATACAGTAGGTGGTAGACTAGTAAGGGAATAATAAAAATGCTTGGGATAGATATAAGGCTACAGTATCATAAATATAAAAGAAAGCCAAGGATCGACTAGGCTCTGATGTTTTATAGGGTAGACTACAGTATGTGGAACAAATGGATGTTATACGTTTTTAAATTCTGTTTCTGTAACAAAGTTGGGTTGGGAAACATTAATACAATGAGAAATAAAAATCCAGGGGATAACTTTTCAAGAGCCAAAAAAGATTGAAAGGCTCCCATCCAAGCCAATAAACAACTGATATTCAAATCAACTGATGGTACCCACCCCCTGTATTTTTACATGGATATACAGCACCTAAAGTCCTCCCCCATTAAGGTAATTAGTTACTGCTGAATTAAAAAACATTTGTGAATAAATAAAGATAAGTGGAATTGTTATGATGGAGGAATGTTTGACAACTTTATTGAACCATCATACCTAGGAAATTATAAAAATAAATTTAGTATTCAATACATAAATGTCTTGAAGATTAAAATGAGAACTACAAAGTGCAGGTATGCTATAATTATAATTGACTTGTCACTTTCCTCTATTGAATTGTCAGATTTTTTTTTACATTTATAAAGCAGGGCCCCGCTTCTCGGCGCTCCGCTTTTCGGCGATCCAACGATACGGCGGCACCGAGAAGGGGGCCGCCATGTTGAACCCTAAGTCGTGCATGCGCAGAAAGGGCGGGTGCGCCCGGTCTGCATGCGCAGACCACAGTTTGCGCTCGCAGACCATAGGTCGCACATGCGCAGAACGGCGGAAAATGCCAGTTTGCGCATGCGCAGAACTGAAAATCACCGGATCCGCTTTCAGGCGATTTTCACTATACGGCGGGCCAATGGAACGGAACCCGCCGTATACCCGGGGCCCTCCTGAACTACTCATACAGATGCAGCAGCTGTTATTCTAACAAATCACGGAGCCATTTTTGTGTGCGCTGCTTTACTCCATGCAGCATTAACGCCGCCAATCGCCCCAGGCACACGTGTTTATTGCAGATGTTTTGTTTGAATTTCATAGTTTGTGTGCAATTAAATGCAATGAAATGAATGAATTCTAATGTGTACAGTACTGTGCTATTGTGTCAATTTTAAGTGTTTAAAAACCAGAACACTAAAATGCAATGTTCTGCACTCGCGTCTAAAGGCAGTACGGTTGGAAGAAATCACGCGCCATGACATGGGTATTCCGAGGTATAAACGCATGAAGTGTTTGAATAACGGCCGCTGCATCTGTACAGTAAATTAGCAGTAATTAGATGTTATTATTTGTTTTGCATTTAAAGATTACAATATGCAGACTATCACATTTGCTTTAGGATACTTTTGCTGAAAACAGAGACACATTGTTGATTTTCACTTTTGTTGTTTTTTAATGATTAATGAAAATATAAGTGATTCCTTTTGAGAAACCTTAATGGTGTATACTACAGTTTTATGTATACAGTACAGTATGTCTGACAAGCGTTTAAATATTACAGCTGTGCTTAAATAGTCAATATTCTTTCATCTTTGAAGCTAAGAGTACTTCTTTAGTTGCAACAGTTTGTCACATTACATCCTATCTACGTATAACTGGCAAATGTTTATGGTCTTCACCTTACTTTTGCCATACAATACATTTGTTTTCTTCATCACTTCCTAGACACCTTTTCTATTCAACGATAACAAAAAATGTTGTGATGTGCTCAGTACAGTAATTATAGCTCAGAGACATCAACATCAGTACTACAGGCATTGAATTATCGCTGCTTATCCAGACAGATGACTTGTGACAAGCACCAGTGGTTTCCAATCCTCTCCTTCAGAAGTAGCAGGATTTACTTCTACGGAGCAGCGTCTGAAAAAGCTTAAAGCTGTGACTCCTAAGATAGTGCTGCTGAGACATCGCTCTGGGGGATCCATGCTTCCGGATCGGACCCCAGAAGTGAAAACCCTCCGACACCGGGGCAGTCACGGTCTTGCGGCTTGCCCTGGTGCAGAAAGCAAAAAGTCCTGCTACAACCGTATGTGGGACAATTAAGTTCTATATGCTCAATGGTTTATGGAGAATAAGCTTCACAACTTCAGCTCCTCCATGCACAAAACCTTTCTAATAATATACAGTATGAGGTAAATAACATCAAATGCTACTTGCTGCTTAGTGAATAAAGCCAAATGTTTAGTATTCAGGTTTTCAGATGACAACTGCTTAATGGAGTTATTTCTATATTTGAGATGATAGATTACTCATCCTGGTTCAAAATTGGATTCCTTTTTAATTATGTTGCCTTTGAATTTGCACTAAAAGATGTATATGCAGATTTTGTTTACTATTAAAGTCCACATCAAACATGTGCTATTATTAGAAATGCTCATGCATATGTACATATCTTTATATTGTTGCTTTTTAAGGATGATTTGATTCAACACAGTTCAGTTTGTGGCTGTGGAAAAATGTGAAGACCTACATAACCTCCAGCAATTTTATGTCCTCCCAACATGCTCCAGGATGACCAATGGAGCAAGTAAATTGTAGGCCTCGCGCTCTTATGAACAAAATATGTGAAGCTTGTTTTTTTAATTGAATGGATTAGATTCCAAAATATGTTTTATCATGCAGTGTTTCATGTCTATGTAGATGGATAGTTTTTTTAAGCAGCATACTTCAACATGTGCTGTAGATGCTCAACCATGAATTTGAGCAGAACATGCAGGTATGCAGTTGCAGTTTACACTATTATCATACAAACCCATTAACCACTACTAATTTAATATCATGGTATCTGTCCCTCTAACTTTTGACATTCCTTGAAAATTCACTTATTCACTGATGGGGGGTCCTTCAATGTCTCATATTTGGTTGCAGCTTAATCTGATTGTAAATACTTTATATTATTTTTGGTAGTTTGTTTCCTATATGCCATAAAAAAATCAGATTCAACAGAAACTGCATGTCAATATGGAAAATATCAACATTTGTGTCCCAGCGAAAATGTAAATACAGTACAATGTAAGTCACAAGTCAGAACCAATAAGTCCCTGAGAAACCAGAGAAAAAATCTAGGATATGGATACATGTGGATAGTGTATTTGGGAATAGTATTGCTTGACAGCAGATTAATATTTCAATGTTTTACAGAAACACAAAATGGTAAAACTGTATTGAGAGATGAGTATGACAAGAGGTAAATTGGAGGAAGACATACATAAAACAGTGGTTGATACAGATGTATTTTATATTCCTCACATACAGAAGCTGTGAGATCTTCCCATACAGCAGAAAAAATTGAGTGCTTCTAAGGTCCAGATCAACAAAAGTGTGCTCAGATTTAGCATACCTTTCCTCTTAGTCACATGAATGGGAGTAAAGGTGTCTAAAGTTCAGCACTTGAGCCTGGGCCTAAGTGAGATGAGCCTTTTTCTTGGGCAAGTATCCCTTAAGGCATTTTGGTTATGGTGACAGAGGAAAACCTGTTTTTGCCATGTTATTTTCATGGCATGAATAGTATTGACATTGGGGTGGTAGGGGGTCTGGCTTTTCTGAGTCAGGGAGGAACATTTCAGATCCACCATCCTATAAAGAAAAAAAGGAGAGACAGTGCAAAAAAGGAGACTTTGATGAACATGGATACATCAAAATAAAATACGTTTTGAAATTGGACAATGGCACGTCTTACTGACTGATAAAGTTTTCTACATTTATAGCCCTCACAGCTTATGCGCAATATATATTCATGCACACACCATCATTCCATTGGCACTAAGTATTCTTTTTATATGAACATGAAAAATAGTGACGCAGAATTCAGGTTTGCATTATCATCAAGATTTTTTTTTAGATAAAACCTACTTTCTGCATTTCGGAAATGACAAAAAAAATCCAATCTCTTTGATTTTTTTTTCATTCTAGCAGCATATTTAATATTACTTTAAATTACGAATAATCTTCCAAACATTCAAAGCTATTACGGAATGCAAATTAAAGAAACACATTTGAATTTGTGTCATCAAAGTTGTAAATAGCACAAGATAAACATACACTGAACTTAATTGTGTTCTATGTAATTAAATTATTTAGATGAATATTGCAGACAGTAACATACCAATAGAGATGGGTAAATACGTCCATATCCATTTCCCAGATTTTTGGTGATTTTACACCAAAATCCGCTTCACGGGGTAAAATCCACAATCGGATTTGCGGATTCAGCACAATCTTCCTTGGATACAAACCATGGACTGATTTGTAGAATTCAATCGTTCAATTCTTAAGAATCCGCCAACGGATTGCTGGATCCACAGATTGGATTCTACAAATCCGTTCATGGGTTGCGGAATCCGTGGAGTGTATTGGTTATAATAATAAAAAAAATCCTCAAAGCATGAATCACTCTTTTTGACATTGATCCCCTGAAATCCGTGGACCAAAAGGAACCCGCCAATCCACTATGGATCCAAATTCACCGCAAAAATCGCTACATATCAGAAAAAAAACAACTTATTTGTAGGAATTTTCAGCTAATAAAAATATCACCAAATGTATCCGCTCAATTTGAAACCATTCAAATCCGATTGTGGATTTTACCCCGTGAAGCTGATTTTGGTGTAAAATCACCAAAAATCTTTGAAATGGATTTGGACGATTTCACTGGTATAGGGAAAGAACAGTGTAATAAGCGCTGATGCGGTGACTGTGAAAAATGACACAAAATAAGTGACAGTATTATATACAATATGCTATACATTTAAAGTGAGGGCTGCCTAGGTAAAAGGTAAACACAAACCAGTGCAAATAATACAAAAAAAGGGGAGAACCGGCGCCTCTAAAATATAAAATCTGACCAAATATAAAGTCCAACAAGAATGAAGAGGAGTCCTGGGAGGAATCTTCAACGAAGTCTCAATCGGGACAGACAAACATATAAGACAAAGATAAAAAAAAGACAAAAAAAAAAAGATCATAGTGTAACTTACAAAACAAACAAAAAAGCACTGAAAGGATTGATAAAAGGATTATTACAAATTTAATACAATGTAAAATAAATGAAACAACATACACATGTATGTGGGCTAGAGACACTAATAAGGCTGTAACATCCGGTAGGGGTAAAATTGGAAACCTACTTACAGCAATGCTGAAAAGTAAAAGCCCGTAGAGCAACTTGTCTTTAAATTCGGACCAAATCCTCTGCAAAGGTGGAAACTGCAGCCTTCAGGGATCCACACCGCTGGAACAACCGCTGCTTAACCACACACAGACCTTGGAGTGAGTGGGATGTATCGCAGAGGGGAACCGGAGCTGCACGCTGTGGAGGGATCGCCTGGCACAAAGCACACAGACCATCAGGTCGCGCGATGTGTGGGTGACGTCACACCTCAGTGCGCACACGGGGGGGGGGGATGATACAAATCTCAACCAGATAAAAAAACACCCTACATGTTTCGTGACGTCAGTCACTTCATCAGAGGAAACTGACGTCACGAAACATGTAGGGTGTTTTTTTATCTGGCTGAGATTTGTATCATCCCACCCCCCCCCCGTGTGTGCACTGTCCTCTCAGACTTTGCCTCAGCTCCTCTGAGCTTTTCTGCCTTCCTGGGTGTTCCCCCTGCTCCCGCGCTGAGGTGTGATGTCACCCACACATCGCGCGACCTGATGGTCTGTGTGCTTGGTGCCAGGCGATCCCTCCACAGAGTGCAGCTCCGGTTCCCCTCTGCGATACATCCCACTCACTCCAAGGTCTGTGTGTGGTTTAGCAGCGGTTGTTCCAGCGGTGTGGATCCCTGAAGGCTGCAGGTTCCACCTTTGCAGAGGATTTGGTCCTAATTTAAAGACAAGTTGCTCTATGGGCTTTTACTTTTCAGCATTGCTGTAAGTAGGTTTCCAATTTTACCCCTACCGGATGTTACAGCCTTATTAGTGTCTCTAGCCCACATACATCTGTATGTTGTTTCATTTATTTTACATTGTATTAAATTTGTAATAATCCTTTTATCAATCCTTTCAGTGCTTTTTGTTTGTTTTGTAAGTTACACTATGATCTTTTTTCTTTTGTCTTTTTTTATCTTTGTCATATATGTTTGTCTGTCCCCATTGAGACTTCGTTGAAGATTCCTCCCAGGACTCCTCTTCATTCTTGTTGGACTTTATATTTGGTCAGATTTTATATTTTAGAGGCGCCGGTTCTTCCCCTTTTTTTGTATCTCTACTGGTATGTTACTATCTGCAATATTCATCTGAATAGTTTAATTACATAGAACACAATTAAGTTCAGTGTATTTTTATCTTGTTCTATTTACAACTTTGATGACACAAATTCAAATGTGTTTCTTTAATTTGCATTCCCTAGTAGCTTTGAATGTTTTAAAGATTATTCATAATTTAAAGTAATATTAAATATGCTGCTAGAATGAAAAAAAAAATCAAAGAGATTGGAATTTTTTATCATTTCCGAAATGCAGAAAGTTGGTTTTATCTAAAAAAAAATAATCTTGAATGATAATGCAAACCTGAATTCTGCGTCACTATTTTTCATCTTCATATAAAAAGAATACTTAGTGCCAATGGAATGATGGTGTGTGCATGAATATAAAATCACTGGTGGAGCTCCTTCCTTATATCCTTTGATAAGGGTCATCAAAAAGAAGAGACCCAACTACTGTATGCTTGACAATTGCTACCAGCATTATAAAATACAGGTACAAAAAGGAAACTTTCATATCAAACTAATATTGTGTCAGAATTCTGAAAATATATCTAAAAGTTTTTTTTACAAGTTCAACAGTATAATTGCGATTTAAAAAAATGGTTGGCAATGCCATTACATGCTGCTCCATACTTTGCCTACATTCACATATATCACAGGTCCTTTGACCCCTTCAGTGCCAAAGGGTCGTGCCACCTCTTTGGAGCAATCACGTCATGTGGCTTCTGTTTCAGCCGTCGAGGCAAATGTGACAGAGTGGGACATAGTGGAACCCCTAAAAAATCAGCAAGGGGCCGAGGCGTATGAGGTCCTCTGGGGTGGCACGTTTAGGTCATTAGGGCACTGAAAGTGTTAAACCTGCCTGACCCCATAATCCCACAGCATACAGTGTTTCCTCTGCAGCCAGGCGATCTGGGAGATGACATGCAAATAAGCACTCACAATTTGTCACTTTCTTCTTCTTATCGACTTTAATGAGGCAATCCATCTTAGGACCAAAGTGATTTAAATCCAGCGAAATTTTTAAGGGGTATCATCTGGCTAATTTACCCAAATATGACACCAATAAGTTCTTTTTATTTATGTTTATAAAGTTAGACTTGGGAGGGGTTTGATTTCCTCCAGCTTTTTTGTGTGATGTCACTGTGTGTTAAGCAAGTGCCTTGTACAATAAAAGGACCCACACAAAAAAAACCCATATATTTACTATTCACATCAATACCTAGGTTAACTTAATAACCTACAGTATACTGTAGTGTTAAATGTAATCAGTAGCCATGATATATATATGTGTGTGTGTGTGTGTGTATGTATGTGTGTATGTGTGTACAGTATGTGTGTATGTATGTATGTATGTATGTATGTATGTATGTATGTATGTATATATATATATATATATATATATATATATATACAGTGCTCGACAAACCCGGTCGCCAACTCGCCAGCTGCGATCGGATATTGGCTCCTGGCCAGTAACCTTTCCCCTGCTCTCTAAAAAAAAAATCCCCTGCTCGAAGAAAAAAAAAAAAAATCGGAAAAAAAAAAAATCAGAGCTGATTGGCTGTGACGCGGGATGGAGTTGCCAGGACTTCAAACCGCCCTTTCTGCATGGGTAAGTAATGGGGGGGGGGAGGGGAGTGCGTGCATGCGTGTCTCCTCGTGCGTGTCTCCTCCTCCTCCATAGTATCCTCTTGTATAATTGTGTCAGCTCCTTACAAGACCTGCACTGATCCGGCCATGGAGGAGTTTGTACAGATGCTTGAGGTGGGGGGAATTTAATACACTTTAAATATTTATATATACACTGGTACATCTTTCCCCCTCTCTCCGGCGCTCCCGCTGCCCGCACGGGACCTAACATACTCTAATAGGCCGGGGTGCTTCTCTCCCCCCCCCCTCCCTCCGGTGCTACCGCTGCCCGCGCGGGACTGAAGATGTGGCAGTAGCCGGGGCTTTTCTCTCTCTCCCCCCCCCCTCCCTCCCTCCGGTGCTACCGCTGCCCGCGCGGGACTGAAGATGTGGCAGTAGCCGGGGCTTTTCTCGCTCTCTCCCCCCCCCCTCCCTCCGGTGCTACCGCTGCCCGCGCGGGACTGAAGATGTGGCAGTAGCCGGGGCTTTTCTCTCTCCCCCCCCCTCCCTCCGGTGCTACCGCTGCCCGCGCGGGACTGAAGATGTGGCAGTAGCCGGGGCTTTTCTCTCTCTCTCCCCCCCCCCTCCCTCCGGTGCTACCGCTGCCCGCGCGGGACTGAAGATGTGGCAGTAGCCGGGGCTTTTCTCTCTCTCCCCCCCCCCCCCTCCCTCCGGTGCTACCGCTGCCCGCGCGGGACTGAAGATGTGGCAGTAGCCGGGGCTTTTCTCTCTCCCCCCCCCCCCCTCCCTCCGGTGCTACCGCTGCCCGCGCGGGACTGAAGATGTGGCAGTAGCCGGGGCTTTTCTCTCTCCCCCCCCCCCTCCCTCCGGTGCTACCGCTGCCCGCACGGGGCTGAAGATGTGGCAGTAGCCGGGGTTTTTCTCTCTCCCCCCCCCCTCCCTCCCCCCTCCCTCCAGTGCTACCGCTGCCCGCACGGGACTGAAGATGTGGCAGTAGCCGGGGCTTTTCTCTCCCCCCCCCTCCCTCCGGTGCTACCGCTGCCGCGCAGGTCTGCAGGAAGTAGCAGGGTGTTCCTCCTCTCTCCCCTCCGCGCACGTCCCTTCCCGTGTGTGTGTGGGTGGGTATGAGAGTGAGATTGAGTGTTTGTGTGTGTATGGGAGAGACAGATTGAGTGTGTGTGTGTATGAGACAGAGATTGAGTGTTTGTTTGTGTGTGTGTATATGGGAGAGAGAGATTGTGTGTGTGTGTGTGTGTGTGTGTGTGTGTGTGTGTGTGTGTGTGTGTGTGTGTGTGTGTGTGTGTGTGTGTGTGTGTGTGTGTGTGTGTGTGTGTGTGTGTGTGTGTGTGTGTGTGAGAGATTGAGTGTTTGTGTGTATATGGGAGAGAGAGATTGAGTGTGTGTGTGTGTGTGTGTGTGTGTGTGTGTGTGTGTGTGTGTGTGTGTGTGTGTGTGTGTGTGTATATGGGAGAGAGAGATTGAGTGTGTGTGTGTGTGTGTGTGTGTGTGGGGAGAGAGAGAGATTGAGTGTTTGTGTGTATATGGGAGAGAGATTGAGTGTGTGTGTGTGTGTGTGTGTGTGTGTGTGTGTGTGTGTGTGTGTGTGTGTGTGTGTGTGTGTGTGTGTGTGTGTGTGTGTGTGTGTGTGTGTGTGTGTGTGTGTGTGTGTGTGTGTGTGTGTGTGTGTGTGTGTGTGAGAGAGAGAGATTGAGTGTGTGTGTGTGTATGAGAGAGAGAATGTGTGTGTGCAGGACACCAGAGGTAACCACCCAGTCACCCCACCCAGTCACCCACCCCACCCAGTCACCCATAGTCACCCATCCCACCCCCCACGCAGTCACCCATCCCACCCCCCCACGCAGTCACCCATCCACCCCCCCACGCAGTCACCCAGTCAGTCATCCCACCCCCCACCCAGTCAGTCATATGTCAGTTATCCCACCCCCACCCAGTCAGTTATCCCACCCCCCACCCAGTCAGTTATCCCACCCCCCCAGTCAATCAGTTACCCCCTGTCTCTCCCCCCTCTCTGTCTCTCCCCCTCTCTCTCTGTATCTCCCCCCCTTCTCTGTCTCTCCCCCCCTCTCTGTCTCTCCCCCTCTCTGTCTCTCCCCCCTCTCTGTCTCTCCCCCCTCTCTCTGTCTCTCCCCCTCTCTCTGTCTCTCCTCCCCTCTCTCTGTCTCCTCCCCTCTCTCTGTCTCTCCCCCCTTCTCTGTCTCTCTCCCCCTCTCTGTCTCTCCCCCCTCTCTGTCTCTCCCCCCTCTCTGTCTCTCCCCCTCTCTCTCTGTCTCTCCCCCTCTCTCTCTGTCTCTCCCCCTCTCTCTCTGTCTCTCCCCCTCTCTCTCTGTCTCTCCCCCTCTCTCTCTGTCTCTCCCCCTCTCTCTCTGTCTCTCCCCCCTTTCTCTGTCTCTCCCCCTCTGTCTCTCCTCCCCTCCTCTCTGTCGCTCTCCCCTCTCTGTCGCTCTCCCCTCTCTGTCGCTCTCCCCTCTCTGTCGCTCTCCCCTCTCTGTCGCTCTCCCCTCTCTGTCGCTCTCCCCTCTCTGTCGCTCTCTCCCTCTCTGTCGCTCTCCCCTCTCTCTGTCTCCTCCCTCTCTCTGTCTCCTCCCCTCTCTCTGTCTCTCTCCCCTTCTCTGTCTCTCTCCCCTTCTCTGTCTCTCCCCCCTTCTCTGTCTCTCCCCCTCTCTCTCTGTCTCTCCCCCTCTCTCTCTGCCCCCCTTCTCTGTCTCTCCCCCCCCTTCTCTGTCTCTCCCCCCCTCTCTGTCTCTCCCCCCCTCTCTGTCTCTCCCCCTCTCTCTGTCTCTCCCCCCCCACCTCTCTGTCTCTCCCCCCTCTCTTTGTCTCTCCTCCCCCCCTCTCTGTCGCTCTCCCCTCTCTGTCGCTCTCCCCTCTCTGTCGCTCTCCCCTCTCTGTCGCTCTCCCCTCTCTGTCGCTCTCCCCTCTCTGTCTCTCTTCCCTCTATGTCTCTCTCCCCTCTCTCTCTCTCTCCCCTCTGTCTCTCCCCTGTCTCTCTCTCTCTCTGTCTCTCTCTCACTCTCTGTCTCTCACCCACACTCTCTCTGTCTCACACTCTGGACATGGATATCTTATTTACCCTATATATCTTAACAGCCCTATACTACACCGAAATAACAAACTGCTTTCTTCCAGATCTGACTCAAGCTTCACACAGGAAACATCGGAATCCCCCCTAACCCAGAGACAGGTAGGGAACGCCTCCCCTCCAATGTATAACATTGCGGGAATTAAGGTATCTGGACATTGAGGGACTGCGGATCAGGTAAGATCCCAGGCGGGATTGCTGCTTTAGATATTGTGAAGCGAGGCGTCAGACATTGGTTAAGGGGTTCAGGAAACTAGTCATTCACATCTGGCTTTTTTCTAGATCCGACACACACACACACACACACACACACACACACACACACACACACACACACACACACACACACACACACACACACACGTAACAAGGACTAATTGTAGTATAATGTAATACAATAAATAAACTTATGTCAAAAACGAATGTTCTTACTAGAATTTACTCAATTTATTTTATTTATGTATTTTTTTAAAAGCGGGGCGGGACTAAGGGCGGGGTTGGGGGCGGGACTAGGGGCGGGGTTGGGGGCGGGATTAGGTGGCGAGTAGATTTTTTGGTTCGGCGAGTAGATTTTTGGGTGATTTGTCAAGCACTGTATATATATATATATATATATATATATATATATATATATATATATATATATATATATATTGTAAACAACACTTAAATAATGACCTGTAAAGGTCTTTTAAAACTTAAAATGAATGTATTTGTGAATTGTGCTTAGACCATACACAATAATTCTCAGTACATGTACCAATGCTCTGTGACATGATGCTGGAATGGTATTATAAAAAATTGAACATACAAAATATGCATTCAGCAAATTTTCACTCTGTTGCTTATCTTTTATCCTTTTATTACTGAGGCTGTAATTGAACGTTTTATAGAGAACTGGGAATACTGTATTTAGGGCTTTTAGTGCTCATTCAGTCAAAATAGTCTAACAAGCAACCCGACTTAGAGAGATTTAACATTTATAGTGTAGTATATGCAATGTGATTTAACAAATCCCCGGTGAATACTGGCAAACGTTTGAATAGAGAATAGTAATGGAGAGAATGTTGGTATTTATGATACCTATGTAAAAAACAATCACTGGAGCCTCCAATTAACTAATCTTTTAGAGTCATAACAAATATTATAACAAAACTAATATATAATATAACTAAATCGTGGTTAGATTACTAATGTTCTTTTTAAAATACTAACCATAACTAATATGACATAGTGTAGGTAGTATAAACTTAAATATGATTGATGAATCAAACTGATACATTTTGGCTATTGTTGTGTATATCCTCAAATGTTAGGGTAGAATATATAGCTACACATACTTTGGTTTCAAATTGGGAATATGTATGTTGAAAGTGCAAATTTTCTTGAAAACCTTTTCTATGAAAACTATATATATATATATATATATATATATATATATATATAATCAAAAAATAAATAGATGATACCGTTCTGTGGCTAACGAAATGCTTTTATTTGTGCGAGCTTTCGAGATACACTGATCTCTTCTTCCGGGGATGTTACAATGAATGAAGCAAGCAAAAGCTATACTATAAACAGTGTCTATTGGAATGTTATCTGTGCTGATCCTTCCCCTGGTGTGGATGTGTTTTATGGCTGGAGGTTTCAAAAGGTTCCTGAAAGCCAGTGATGAAAGAGTGTGTATGTGTATCAGTGTGAATTAACATGAATGGAGAGCCCACAGTATATACAGTGCTTTACAAAAGGTGTGTGTGGAGTGGGAGCGGATATAAAAGGTGTGGGTGGGTGGGTGTGCAAATGTGAGAGTTAGTAGCATAACTAAAAGTGTGTGTGCATACGATGTGGTCCCTATTGGTGTATAGGGATGGAAAAACAAGGAGTATAAGTATGTGTGAGAGACAGCTATTTATATATATAATGGAAATTCATTCTGCCTTGAAGTTTTTGGCTGGTTTCCCTAATTTAGTATCCCTGGTCACATTTGTTGCATTGAATCATATAAACCACATTCTTGGATGTGCAACAGTATGATCCTTTACCATTGAGTGTTCCATGGCTGTGACTGGCTGTGACAGGTTGGCATATATGTTTGCAGAGTTTGCAACGTGTGTTGTTGCACTTTTTTTTTGCCATTATCAGTGTCTTTAAGTTCGTAATGAAGTTTTCTGCTGACTAATTTCTGTTTGATGTTTGGTGGTTACCGGAACACAAGAATGGGATCTTTGGGAAAGATTTCTTTTAATGTCACATCCTCTGCCAGCATGGGTTGCAGATCTTTGATTATGTTTCATATTCCTTATAGGGTAGGGTTGTCTGTAGCCACTGTGGTATGCGTGTGGTAGGTTCTTTCTGTCTGTATTGTAGCATATGTTCTCGTGGGGTTTTTAGTGCAGATGTAATAGTTCTGGTAATAGTCTTTGGTTTGTATCCGTTCTGTCTGAACGATTTGGTCAGGGTTGTGAGATGCCTGTTTCTGTCTTCAGTGTCAGAGCATATGCGGTGGTATATTATAGATGTGTATGATACCTTGTTTTGTATGAGTGGGAGCTGGAGTTGTGGAGGTAACTGCATCTGTCTGTTGGTTTCTTGAATACAGATGTGTGTAGTTTGCCATTTTTCAGTGTTACTGTTGTATCTAGAAAGTTTACTAGGTTTGCTGAATAATCCATTTTGCATTTAATTGATGGATGGAATGGGTTCAGGGACTCATGGAATTGTTTTAGGTTTCCTTCACCCTCTGTCCATATTATAAGCAGGTCATCAATGTATCTGTAGTATTTGTAGGGTTTGTGGGGGCATGTAGTTAGGAATCTTTGTTCAAGATTTGCCATGAAAAGATTGGCATATTGCGGTGCCATCTTGGTACCCATTGCAGTCCCCATTAGTTGTAGTTACATTTCCTTGTTGAAGCTGAAGTAGTTGTGTGTGAGGATGTATTCTATACGTTTGGTAATTACATCAGCGCTGTATTTCTGATCCATGGGAGCTGTTGTAAGGAATTGCAAGCATGCCTCAATACCATCCTTGTGGGGGATGTCACAGATTGGCAGGGACCAATCAGCACACTTAGTTGATGAAGGTAGGCATGGATTATATAAAAATGTTACCTGCTGGGTTAGAGTATATCTTACAATGAGAGATTCTGTGGATGTCACTAGGTTACAGATACATTATTCAGTTAGAGTGATTATACTTATAGTGTCCACCAGTGGGTAGTACTATATTCTGTACATACTTGACAGTTAATGTTGATATAATTTTCTATCTTTTTGTTTCCACTGTGTGTCTGTGTGTTCCACTAACTGATGAGGATAAGTTTTAATGATGCACATTAGAGAAATCAGATCGTGGGAGGACTCGGATCTGGTGATATCCTGCCTTCATCAATTCAAGTGTGCTAATTGGTCCCTGCCGCTCTGTAACACTATTGTATCAACAAAACACTCAGTTGTCTTGACAACAGCAAGTGGCAGGACGAGTGATCTGACGTGCTTATTTCAGGAGGACATTGGGGGAAGAGGAGCCTCTGCACACATGCAGTGGTAGTATTCGCCCCCTACTGACGTCATGCATACCAGAGTCCAAGAGCCTACTGGAACGGAGTATGTAAATCACACAGCTGTGGAGTGATGAACTCTAAATGACCAATCCCAATATGTTATAGGTCTACCGACCCCCGATGACGTCATGCGTAATGGGAGACTTAAACTCGGCACACCACACACTTGGCTGCTTGATTCAGGCATCTGCAGTCGGATTATCCTGTTGGCAGTCTGTTCTTTCAGTTGGTTTGATATTTTGCTCTTTTTGCACTTTTGAAAGATATTTTGAGACTAGGTCTTCACTACCTATAAGGTTTTGCCATAAATACCTGGAATAGCCTATTTGTTATCTACTGCATTAATATATGTTAAATTACTCTGAGTTTGCTGAGTTTGCCTCATCAGTGTTTAGATAATTTCTGCTGCATTATGTAAGACAGCATGTTTCTATTGAGAAAGTATCTGCTAAAATTATGGTATTAGGTACTCCACTGTGAGAAAAGTGGTGTCTGTGGTGCAAACTGATATTAGTGAATAAATGGAGTGAATAACCATAATTGAATAGAGGTAATGCAGGATACCAAAACTTAACCAAATGTCACAAAGCACTCCATTGAACAAGGCATCTTGAGTTAACCCTCCATGGTGGATGACATATAGGGAAGAAACACAAATGCAGAAAAGATGGGCGCTCTCCAACCCTTCTCTGGTATTAGCAGCTGCTCGTCTGGTCCGTCCTGTGCGTTTGCCTGCGTATTGTCACATCCGTCTGCTACTTTCACTGGCAGACTGTTTGGGACCTCTGACGTCAGCAAACTGGAACTCCGATGGGTTGGTATGGTGACCTCCAACATCCAAAAAGCCAAACACATTTCACCACACTAGCTGCTTGATTCAGGCATGCTGCAGTCGGATTATCCAGTTGGCAGTCTGTTCTTTGATTGATATTTTGCTCTTTTTGCACTTTTGAAAGATATCTCGAGATACAGGATAAAGGCCCCGGTATGGGGTGCCGATATCCCTCTGCTTTGTTTAGATCCCACGTGGATTTTAACATGGTGTGGATGCTGGTACCCCATACTAGGGCCTGTAACTGGAGAAGTAGTGTGGTCCCCGAGGCTGAAAATAACTTTGCTCAGCTCAGGACACCCCTGCTCACGCACAATATGATTAAAAATAAAATGTAAGCAGCTTTATTACCTTAGCAGCTATCCACTAAGGTAATTATTTTTTTTATTGGGGGGGGGGGGTTGATACCAGTCTATGGGAGCAGGGGGTCTTCTGAGCTAAAAAAAGGGCCTGTATCTCGGGAAGTAGGGGGTCCCCGGACCTGAAATCAATGCGGTTCAGTCCAATCAGAAGCTGCCATGTCTCCATCTGTGGAAATACGTTCTCTACAATTTAAGATATGTTTTTTTAGAATTGAGTATCTGTTCATCTTATCTTTTTGGTTTGACATGAGAGACTTTTTATTATATGGACTCTAATTATATTTCAACATTAATTAAATGTTTTTCATGTTATTGACCAAACTATTTATTTTGGTCCACCAACTGGTATAAATATATTTATTAAATCTTCACCTAGTTAACTGCTATCACGTTATAGATTTAGCACTGATTTTTTTTGTTCATAGTTATAATATATACAGCTCAACACTGTTATAGCGCACGTGGACACAGCCTGATGTAGCGAGGAGTGAGCTGCAGAGAGGAGAGAGCTGCAGATGTTGGGTAAGTCCTCGCATGGTGGCCATTTCACGATCCTGGTTATAACGCGGTCTCATTATGTGGATCCCGAGCACCACATTATAATAGGGTTCAGGTGTATACAGTATATAGTAATGTATGATATATATATATATATATATATATAATATATATATAATATATATATATATATATATAATATATATATATATATATATATATATATATATATATATATATATATATATATATATATTCGCATGTGAAGGATGACAAATCTTGAAGAAAAATCACTACTGATTATTTACATTTTTGCATCACAATTTCTCATGGGCATTAATCATAATATACACACAATAGAAGAGCAAAGAAAATACTTATTTATAAAAATGTTTTACCAGGAAGAAAAATATTGAGCGACCTCTTGTTTTCAGGTATACCTTTCCTTTCTAAAAAGATGTCCAACCTTTTTTTGAAGATATCTATTGTATTTGCCATCACAGTATCCATGGGTAATAAATTCCACATTTTAATTTCCCTTACTGTAAAGAATATTTTCATTTGTTGCTGATGAAATCTCCTTTCCTCCAACCTTAAGGGATGATTTTAAAGGGATGAAGAATCTCAGTTAGAGTGAAACGTACATTGGGTTTAGGTGACATTATGAGTGTGACCCCAGACCTAGTGTTACCCGAGAGAATTGCTTTTATGCAGGAATCAGAAACTGTCTTTTAAGTTGATATCAATATTAGCTTCTCTCCTTACTTAACCACTTCTCAGTTCACATGAACTCCTCTCTTACCTGCGCCCTCTGTCACCATACAGCTATACCTCCTGCACTAAAACACACCCCTACAAATCATCCTCACACATCCTCTTTCTATCCATGCTTCTCCTCCTTGCTTCAGGGGATATCTCTCCCAATCCTGGTCCCTGCCTTATTTCTACTTGCTCTCGTCCTCGCCTTCCACATGCAACTTCTACTCCTTCTGGTGTCAACCCCTCTAACCTCATACCCATCCCCTGCCACCCTCCCTCCTCTCTCCCTTTCTCCTGTGCCCTTTGGAATGCTCGCTCCCTCTCTAACAAGTTCCTCTCTGTACATGACTTCTTTCTCTCTCACTCCCTGCTTCTCTTTGCTATAACTGAGACCTGGCTCACTCAGTCTGACTCTGCTCTGGAAGCTGCCCTATCCTATTGTGGCCTTTCCTTCTCCCACACTCCGCGCCCTGGTGGCAGGGGTGGAGGCGTGGGGCTCCTGCTCTCCTCTATCTGCCGTTACCGAACAGTTTCTATTCCCCCCTCTCTTGCTTTTACCTCCTTTGAGGTTCACACAGTCCAGATCTTCTCTCCTCTCCCGGTCCATGTGGCAGTCATCTATCGCCCACCTACCTCTACTCATCCCCCTTCTGCCTTTCTCTCTCACTTTGAATCCTGGCTCTCTTTCTTTCTCTCCTCAGACTCCCCTGTTCTTCTCCTTGGGGACATCAATTGCCACATTGATGACTCCTCTCTCCCTTGGGCTTCCCGCTTTCTTTCTCTAACCTCTTCTTTTGGCCTTCAACAGTGGACTGATGCCAGCACCCACAAGGATAGACACTACCTAGACCTGGTTTTCACTAAAAACTTCTCTCTCTCCGACTTCTCCATTTCCCCTTTTCATCTCTCCGACCATCACCTCATCTCATTTTCTCTCTCTCGCTTCTCTCCATCTCCATCTCCATCTTGCCCTCGTTTTTGCAGAAAACTGCGCTCTATTAACCTACCAGCTCTTGATTCCACTTTACGCTCCTCCCTCTCCTCTCTCAGTTCTGCTTCAGACCCTGACAACCTGGTCAGGAACTACAACTCTGCCTTATCTTCCTCTCTAGATCTTCATGCCCCGCTTTCTCTCTGCCGTCCTCGCCCTTCTAACCCCAGACCCTGGCTAAACTCCCACACACGCATGCTGCATTCCTCCACTCGTTCCTCTGAATGCCTCTGGAGGAAATCTCATACGCTCGCAGACTTCATTCACTACAAATTTATGCTATCCTGTTTCAACTCTGCCCTCTTTCAGGCTAAACAAACCTACTTTTCATCACTTATCAACACATACAAGTCTAACCCAAGCCGTCTCTTTTCTGTCTTTGACTCTCTACTCAGACCACCCTCAGCTGCCTCCTCTTCTTCCTCCATCTCACCTCAGGACTTTGCTGACTTTTTTAAGGAAAAGGTGGAGTCCATACGGCAGAACATCCCATCTGTTGCCTCCTCCCATCCCACAATACTTCCCAACTCTCCTCCTGCCTTTCTTGACTCTTTTTCTGCTATCTCGGAGGAGGATGTGTCACTGCTGATCTCCTCTTCTCCCTCTACCACTTGCCCTCTTGATCCCATTCTCTCCCATCTCCTAAAACCTCTTGCTCCTTCTATAATCCCTATGCTCACACAGATCTTTAACTCTTCCCTCTACTCTGGTACCTTTCCTTCATCCTTCAAGCATGCAACCGTTATACCATTACTCAAAAACAGCAAGCTTGACCCTACCTGTCCTTTTAACTATTGACCTATCTCCCTCCTGCCTTTTGCCTCCAAACTCCTTGAACGTCTTGTATTCTCTCGATTGCTACACTTTCTCAACACCTATTCTGTCCTAGACCCTCTACAATCTGGCTTCCGCACTGCTCACTATACTAAAACAGCCCTCACTAAAATAACTGATGACCTCCACGCTGCCAAAGACAGAGGTCATTACACTCTGCTTATATTACTCGACCTCTCTGCAGCATTCAACACCGTGGACCACCCTCTTCTCCTTCACATTCTCCATACTCTTGGTATTCAGAACAAAGCTTTATTCTGGATCTCCTCTTACCTCTCCCATCGTACCTTCAGTGTCTTTTTTGCTAACACCTCCTCCTCCTCTATTGATCTCTCTGTGGGGGTACCCCAGGGCTCTGTCCTGGGACCCCTTCTCTTTTCTCTCTACACACTCTCTCTAGGTGACCTAATCACATCTTTTGGGTTTAAATATCACCTCTATGCTGACGACACACAAATTTACCTTTCAACCCCTGACCTTACACCTGCTATACAGACCAAAGTTTCTGAATGCCTCTCTGGAATATCATCCTGGATGGCCATCCGCCGACTGAAACTTAACATGGCAAAAACAGAGCTCCTTATACTTCCTCCCAAACCTGGCCCTACTACCTCCTTCCACATTGCTATTGGAAATACGATCATTCACCCAGTAGCCCAAGCACGCTGCCTGGGGGTCACACTTGATTCCTCTCTCTCATTCTCCTCTCATATTCAAAACATTTCTAAATCTTGTCGCTTTTTCCTCCGCAATATCACAAAGATACGCCCTTTCCTCTGTTACTCAACTGCTAAAACTCTGACTCAGGCCCTCTTTCTCTCACGTCTCGATTACTGCAACCTCCTGCTGTCCGGCCTTCCTACCTCTCACCTGTCTCCCCTATAATCTATCCTAAACGCTGCTGCCTTAATCACTCTACTCTTTCCTAAATCTGTCTCCGCATCTCCCCTCCTGAAATCCCTCTCCTGGCTTCCGATTAAATCACGTATCTCACACTCAATTCTCCTGCTCACTTTTAAAGCTTTACATTCTTCTGCCCCTCCTTACATCTCAGCCCTAATTTCTCGCTATGCACCATCACGACTCTTGCGTTCTTCTCAAGGATGTTTTCTTTCTACCCCCTTTGTATCTAAAGCTCTCTCCCGCCATAAACCTTTCTCACTTTCTGCCCCACACCTCTGGAATGCCCTTCCCCTCAATACCCGACTAGCCCCCTCGCTATCCACCTTTAAGACCCACCTTAAGACACATCTGCTTAAAGAAGCATATGAGTAGCACTGGATAATCATGGACACATGACACATAAAGCTTGGCCCCCTGCAGACGCACTTACTAGTATTCCCTCCTACTGTCTCTGTACGTTCTCCCTACCTACCAATTAGATTATAAGCTCCTCGGAGCAGGGACTCCTTCCTTAATGTTACTTTTACAGTATGTCTGAAGCACTTATTCCCATGATCTGTTATTTATATTATTTGTTATTTATATGACATGTATTACTACTGTGAAGCGCTATGTACATTTATGGCGCTATATAAATAAAGACATACAATACAAAGACATACAATTAGCTGCACCTGGAACACATTACATTATGATGCAAGAAGTGAGGAAACGTTGACAAACATAAAGTTTGTTTACTCCATACCCTGGTAATAAAATTTCTTTTTTTTGTTCCGAAGAACTTCAAATACCACTTGTGTTCTGAGTTAACATTTAGACCCCAGGGGAAACAGATACACATTCCCAGCAGAGATCAAACTCCGGGAACCTGTTGACCTGTCCTGCATTTATTACTATTATATGATGGATAAGCAATTACTAGGAATTCCCATCAACTTCAAAGAAACACACATAATTTAGTTTGAGCAAAATTCCTCAACCAATCAAAATCCCCTTACATGTTGATCAATGTGTTTAAACTCACACAAACAGAGACAGGGTATCAGTTAGTTAGAAGTGTCAGGAGGGGTGTTCAGAAAAACCCGTTGGAATTCCAACAGACATCATCATTCTTGCACACTTGTAAATCTGTATATATATGTATTTTATATCAATGTATTGTTAAGTAGAATGAATTATATTGTAATGTTTTGTTAGGCCAGTAAGAAGTACAAACCTTATAAGGAAGTGTAATAGAACGACCGTGTAATTGTTATATTTTGTTGCTGTTCTAATAAATCTGTTTATTTGATTGAAGCCATCTCTATCGTGTCAATAACTCTCATACTGTATACAGCTCAACCCCGTTATACCACGATCCGCTATAATGCGGTTTGAGCATGGACCCTGAATTTAAAAAATAATATAATATTTTTTTTTAAATTTTTATATATTTTTTGCACACTGCACACTGCACACTGCACACTGCACACTGCACACTGAACACCCCACACACTACCAGCACACACTGCACACTGCACACCCCACTACACTGCACACTGCACACTGCATACACTACCAGCACACACTTCACACTGCACACACTACCAGCACACACTGCACTCACTGCACACTGCACTCACTGCACACTGCACACACTACCAGTGCACACTGCAATCACTGCACACTGCACACACCGCACTCACCGCACACACTACCAGCACACACTGCACATTACTACACACTGCACACACTACTTGCACTCACTGCACACTGCACTCACTGCACACTGCACACTTCACACACTACCAGTGCACACTGCACTCACTGCACACTGCACACACTGCACTCACTGCACACACTACCAGCACACACTGCACAATGCACACACTGCGCACGGCACTCACTGTCCACTGCACACACTACATACACTACACACTCTGCACACACTACCTGCACTCACTGCACACTGCACTCACTGCACACTGCACACACTACCAGTGCACACTGCACTCACTGCACACTGCACACACCGCACTCACTGCACTCACTGCACACTGCCCATTACTACACACTCTGCACACACTGCACAAACTACTTGCACTCACTGCACACTGCACTCACTGCACACTGCACACTTCACGCACTACCAGTGCACACTGAACTCACTGCACACTGCACACACCGCACTCACCGCACTCACTGCACACACTACCAGCACACACTGCACACTGCGCACACTGCGCACACTGCGCACTGCAAACACTGCACACTGCACACACTACCAGTGCACACTGCACTCACTGCACACTGCACTCGCTGCACACACTACCAGCACTCACTGAACACTGCACTCGCTGCACACACTACCAGCACACCCTGCACACTGCACTCACTGCACACACTGCACACACTGCACTCACTGCACACACTACCAGCACACACTGCACACACTACCAGCACACACTGCACACTGCACACACTGCACACTGCACCTGCACACTGCACACTGCACCTGCACACTGCACACACTGCACACTGCGCTGAACACTGCACACCTCACCGCACTCACACTGCACCGCACTCACACCGTACCACACTCACACCGCACTCACACCGCACCGCACTCACACCGCACCGCACCGCACTCACACCGCACCGCACGCCGCACTCACACCACACCGCACTCACACCACACTGCACTCACACCACACCGCACTCACACCACACACACCCCCTCCCACTCCCTCTCCCTACGTTTGGTGTCGGCTGCTGAGCTCGGAGCGGAGCTGGCATCGGGAGGAGGAGGGGGTGTCGGTAGGAAGGGGGGGGTGTGGATGCCGGTAGGGGTGGTGAGTGAGGAGCAGGCTGGGACTCGGAGGGCCACATAGGAGTGGTGTGTCAGAGACACACAGACTGAGGGCGGGAGCGTAGGGTCTCTGGATGCCAGGCGACAGGCCGGTAGGTGTGGGGGCCTCGGGGGGGAAGGAGGTGGATGCCGGTGGAGGGGGATGGATGCTGGTGGTGGGGGGGGAGGTAAGGAGCAGGCTGCAGCTGGATTCGGAGGGCTGCTGTCGGCAGGCCTGGTGGACATGTAGGGCTTCCGGCTTCCGGCTCCCTCCTCCATTCTTCCGATCGGGCGCGCGGTAGCTATTTGTTTTTTTAACTAGTGCGACCCCGGATCTAGCGCTGTCGGATCGGGTTGCCCCCGAGGACCGTGCTATAATGGGGTTAAGCTGTATGTGTATACATGTGTAAATGTGGATCCTCTTGGAATACATATCTACACATCTATTTCCTTAAGTAATAGTTTTGCCAGTAATGTAATGCTGATAAGCCAGAGATACTTCTATAGATGGATAACTTATAAATGCATCTGTATTTTTATTTCTGGATAAGACTAAAAACATATATTTGCTAGTTAATTCTTATATATTCTTCTTTAACAAATATTAATACAAGTTATATTTTATTTAGGAGGCTTTCTTTTAGTGTGCTACATAAAAGGATAGTGATCTTTAATGTAGTCATTTATTATATATAAATCCTGGTTGTACCCCTCATTTCTCTGTCAATTATGGAAATAGATTTCAGTTGAGCTGGAAAATGTAACTTTATAACAGTTGAATGTTTGAAAAGCAATCAAATAAACAGACTTTGTTATACCATATGGTGGTTATTGACTTCAAAGGGAGTTTTCATGTGATAAGGTTTACATTGGCATGATCACTACTTAATAAATAACCTCCCCCCCATTGTATTATTATTAGACTTTTGTAGAAAGTTATCACTTTCGGTAATATCCTTCTTTTGATCTTTACATACAAAGATTTGAAAAGACAAAGGAATGTTTGATTTATCTTCCTTGTCTTATGACTTGGTATTGAATTTTGCTTCAATATTTTTGTCTTGTATATTATGCTAAGAATATCTAGAAATGGCAGGATATCTAAATCATTATTGCAGACGAGTCAGAGGCAAAATGAAGCATATCCATCAATATAAAATAACTTATGAAATATTAACATCCCAGCTGTGCTGGATTCTGCAAAAATCTTTTTATGTGCTGAAAAAAATACCTTTCAAATGTGTCTGTTGCGATGACTGATACGTGAAAGACAGACTATTAAAACCCTATGTTTTGATTCAGATAGTTATATTACCTAATGAGGTGTTTTGAAGTAATATTCTGTTTCATGCTGCCCTCTCCACCAGAGTGTCACACAAGGCTATTGGAATAACAATGTAGTATTTTCAAAGTGTAGTACAAGTCCTGATGTGCTCTGAGTCACATACTGTATACAGTACTGTTGCTTTCTGTTGTTACTCAAATAAATTCTGCTGACAAATCTTAATGAGGACTAAGCATTGCAAATTGATTTTTTTGGCGCACAATTGGCATAGAGAAATCTAATTTTAAATGCCGCTTGAGCACCTACAGTACATACTAACCTAAAATCTGCACCAGCAGCATTCAAAATGAGTCTTTCATTTTTCTGACACAGGTATGGATTGTGCTAGGCAGTCAGATGTACATGGTGCACAATTACAAAAAGAAATCCCCGGCCCTGGTACCTCACAACGACAATGAAATAATTGATCAAAAGAACATGAGGTTATAGTTATTATATTACCATTAGATGTACATGGTATGTACTCAAAAATTATGTTTCTGTATAAAATGAAAAAGTGCGTTAAAATCTCCGCCAAGTTTAACTTGGTGTAAACCTAAAAAGTCTGTTTATGGGGGGCGTGTCCACGACGTCGGCGAGGATGGCTGTGTGAGAGGAGAGCTCCACAGACCCTCGTGAATAACTGCAATCAGAAGCGCTTTTCCCCAAAAATTTTGAGACTCAAAATATTCTCCCTGTACTGCTGCACACCCAGCAATGTCGAACAAGCCGAAGGCTCAACCAACCCAAAGAGTCACAAAGTTCTTCTCTCCTTCACAACGGAGCTCCGATGCAGCAACTAAAAACCAAGAGGACAGACCTGAGGAGAACATGAGCCCTGAGGAAGGAGTCACTCGAGAATACATGCAGGAGCTAATGGCCTCAATGCTGGACAAGTTACACATCTCATTACAAGCGGACCTAAAAGCCGCAGTGACAGAGCTGAAGCAGGACATAACAGGCCTGACCGAACGCACCTCAGCACTCGAAAATAAGATGGAGGAGTCCCTACAATCGCAGGCGGCGGATGATTACATTTTCCGGCTGGGTATTAAGATCAACTGCCTGAAAGACAGCCTAGAAGACCAGGAGAACCTGGGCAGGCGACAAAACATAAGGATCCGCGGTGTCCCGGAAACGGTTCTCCCTGGTCAGCTTAGGGCATATCTCCTGGAAATGTTCTCCTCAATTTGTGATGAGCTAGATGATAAAGACCTTGAGATGGATAGAGCACATCGCGCCTTAGGACCGAGATCAGACGATCCTAACCGCAAGAGAGACGTGATTGTCCGACTTCACAGGTACTCTGTCAAAGAAAAACTAATGGAGGCCTGCTGTGCAAAAGTGCCCATAAAATTCAAAGAAGACTCCCTTCAAGTCTACAGTGACTTATCTAAAGTCACGATTAACCGCCGCAGAGAGCTACGACCCCTGACCCTTTTACTAAGGGATAATGAAATAAAGTATAAGTGGGGTTCCCGTTCAAACTTATTGCAAACAGAAACGGAAAAATTCTCAGCATCAGACACCCTGAAGAGATGGTGCAGTTCACCCATGCGCTGGGCCTGTACCCCCCTCCAGCATGGAGTGTCGAAACCCCCCGGTCTCAGAGAGCGGAGACAGAAGGTTATATTAGGGTCACACCGGGCCCCAGTTAATGATTAGGAACACAGGTTGAAATAAGCTCTGTCTATATTACAAAGCACTCCACGGAGGGCTACCAGCATTAGAAAAATAGTCATAGACACTCCTACAAGCGAGTATTGTTTATTGTATATAGTTCTTGATTACTGTTATATTGAGAAAGATATGTTTCCTCTGTCCATCCCTCCCCTCCTCCCCCCTGTGGAAAGAATGACTGAGACTGGTTATCGGATGAGACCAAGACTCCCAAAGGTTTTACCAGGGTCTAATCTAGTCCTATTTACTGTATACAGTTTCCGTTTACTGTTTTGCTGGGAAAGATAAGTTCCTTGCTGTCCCTCTCTCCACCCCCCATCCCTCTCTCCCCCCACTCTTCCCCCCCCTTCCCTCCCCCATTCCCCTCCTCACCCCCATCCCCCCCACCCCCTGTGTAACAAAGGACCGAACTCAGCCACAGGAGGAGACGCAGACTCTCAAAAGTTCCATCAGGGTTTAAGCAAATCAAGCCTACTGTACATAGTCTATGCTTACTATCACACTGAGATAGACATGTTCCCCACCATCCCTCCCCCCCTCTCCCCTTAAACCCCTAACACCCTACCCCCCTCCACCCTCCCCCCAACCCCATCCCCCCACCTTCCTTCCCCCCCCATCTCCCCCCCTCCACCCCCCCACCCTTGCAGAAAGAAAGACCGAATTTAACCATTGGAATTGACACAGTCTTCCAGGGGTTCTGCTGGGTTTTAAACAAGTCCTGTTTTTTTCATATAGTCTCGGCTCACTGTTATATTGAGAAAGATATGTTCCCCACCACCCCTTTTGTCCCACCTCCCCCCTTCCCCCCTACCCCCCTCCCCCCTTGCCCCAGGCCCTCCTCCTCCCCTTCCCCCCCCCCCTCCGCTCCCTCTTGCCCCAGATCCTCCTTCCCCCCCTTCCCGCCCCCCATCTCCCATGCTTTCCTTACCCCCCCTTTTTCCCTCCCATCCCTCCTCCCCCCACCTCCCCTTCCCCACCTCCTCCCCCCTATGAGATTCATCAATGAGGCTACATGACAATGCATGAGAGAGGAGGGAAAGTATTGGATAAGTATGTTAGAGGGTCTGGACCCCTCCAGCGCCCACCAGCCGTTGTCGTTGGACTCACCCCCAAAAGAGCTTCAAGCCCAAAAGCCAGTCATCCAAATGACTGGCAGTACCCTTTCAGGGTCTAACTTAGACCTACTTTCTACTACTCTCCATCTGCTGACTCTGTCCCTGCAGATATCTCTCTCTTCCTTCCTCCCTCCCCCCTCCTCCCAGTCCGCCAGACCTAACTTATACAAGACATTCACCCATCTTATACGTTTGCTGGAGCAAAACCTAGCTTCTAGGTTAATGAATAAGGTCCTCCCCAGTGGGAAAGGAGAGGTCTTATGGTCCCATACAACAAAAAGATCCAATGGCTAACCCAGCCACAATTAAGATAATTTATTTAAACGTGAAGGGCTTACAAAATAATAGAAAAAGGAGACTAGCTCTTCAAGAAATGAAAAGATAAGGGGGTGATATTATATTCTTACAGGAGACCCACTTTAGAGCCCAAGACCCGCCCAACTTATTTAAAAAAGTGTTCCCAGTGAGCTTCTTTGCATCATTTAGTAGTAAGAAGAGAGGAGTTTGTTCCTGGTGACCATGGTGAGGGGTTGAGAGACAACCCCCCTTCCCCCGCTGATTAGTTCCCCCCCCCCCCCTTCTCTTCTTTCTCTCTTTTTCTCGCTTTTCCTTTTCGGTCTACTAAGTGGATCAGAGGCCTTGCGAGGGCCTACTCTATCCTATTCTATTCTCTCCACATAAAAAAACAAAACCCTGTATTAGGCTAAGGAATAACATTATGGGCCTCATGCAGTAAGCCCCGATAAGGCTTTTTCGGCATTTTATAGCCGTTTTTTGCCCTCCTGATTCAGTAAGCCCCGATAAGTGGGAATTATCGGCAACTTTTCTTGCGAAAAAAAATTTTTCGCCACCCGGCTGCCGATAAGCCACTTATCGGGACTTTTTTTTCCCGCCTGAATTCAGTAAGCCCCGATCAGCTTTTTGGTGCTGATCGGCAGGCCAGATTGGAGATTTTATGGCCAATCCAGCCCGCCAACTAAAGTTGGCAACTTGCTGAAGGAGAAGCATCGGCAAGGGCGACACTTAGGAAAAATCAGCCCTTTTTCCTGCCTGTGATTGATGCCGGGGGTCTCCGGAGCTGATACCCGCACCGGAGCCCCCCGGCATGCATCCGAGGCAGGAAAAAGGCATTTAAAAGCCACTTCATTACCTTAGCGGCTAACCGCTAAGGCAATGAAGGGGTTAACCCACCGTGCCAGCGTTATTGTGGGTAGCGGGGATGGGTGAGGGGGGTATTTGGCCCTGGGTGTGAGTTTAGGACTTGCGGGGGGGTTGCGGGGGCACTTAACCCCTTCACGACCGTAGCGGTTAATACCGCTACGGTCCTGAAGGGGTTAAGGCCTCCCGCTACCCACCCGCAAGCCCTAAACAACCACCGTTGGGGCTAATACCCCTTTCACCCACCCCCACTAGCCACAATATTAAAAAAATACACACCCCAGCCCCACAATAACTACATAAATAAATAATTATATTATATATATATATATATATATATATATATATATATAATATATATATACCCAACAACACCTATACCCCCCTAACATACTGTATAGTAATTGGTACAATGACTATTATCCACAAAAGGATAATAGTGCAGTTGTCCATTTACAATACATACACAACAATAAAGACTTTAAATACATATAGCACTCACCCATGTCCCACTGCCACGATGAAGGCCATCCTCATCTTCATCCTGCCCATGCCCCATCCGCTTCTGCAAAACAAACACAAGAATTACAACATCCAAATTAATGTCCCCTAACCCCTTAATCACCATAGCGGTTATTAACCGCTACAGTTATTAAGGGGTTAAGCCACCATCACCCACATACCCTCCCCCACAAAGCCCCCCAACCACCCTCACCCAATACCCACAGGGGAGTCCTACCAAATACCCTTGGGCCGAATACCCCCTCCCCCAGCACATACAGTACAATAATGTGCCAAATAACTATTATCCACATAGGGATAATACATTATTTGGCCATTATTAAACACATTCAATAACGTTAAAATGTAAATAAAATTGTACTAACCTCATCAATAAGAAGTCTCCGTCGCCAGCATCATCCTTGGGGTCCGTTGCCAACATTAGAAATAGCCACAACATTTCAATATCATTAACATAACACTGAACCCCTTAATCACCTTATCGGGTACTAACCTGAAAGGTAATTAAGGGGTGAAGCCATCCTGCAATGCCTACAACAGTTATGCATAACATCTTCAGTGAAATAAAAACCAATTGCCTAACCAAATTCCATTTAATCATTCAATCTGTAGGCTCACATGCCTCATAAAACATTGCATTTACAGTGTATACATGTAGCATAACATGTAAACTGCATGTACACGCTGCAAATCAATGTTAACAATACAATAATGCCACTCAAATCGCCATACATCACAAGAAGTATATTATTTAATACAATAAACTCACCATCAATGAATTACCACACAGCAATTACATCCCTAAACAATTAAAATACCATCCATACCAATTACACAATGAACTAAAGCTATCCTAACAGAGAACCACTTCAAAACATAGAAAAAAGTACACCAACAAATACAATATACTAAAGCAAGGCTTTCCATATCCTATTGTACGGCCTGGAAGCCCAAAACTTACATCTGTCTAAAAATAAAATACATTTAGCACACATCAATGCATAGCCACAATGATTAACAATACAGAATTAGAAGCTTTAACAACACTATCATTTCTTACCCTGTATATATATCTGTACACATACATACAGACATACATACAGTGGGAAGAAATGATATGCATTATAAAAAATGAAAACATGAAAAAGCAACACAAAAAACAGTTACATTAAGTACATTTCTTTATTTAACTTACCATTACTTGCCCCCACCGACTCCCGTTGATCAGCTTACTCACGAACCAATCCACGACACCATCCACGACACCATCCAGGAACAAATCCACGACACCATCCAGGAACAAATCCACGACACCATCCAGGAACCAATCCAAGAACAAGTGCAGGAACCAATCCAGGAAGCAAGCCACGAAGAAATCCAAGAAACAATCCACGACACGATCCAGGAACAGGAACCCATAAAAGAAAACAAAAAAACAAATTAAACATTAAAATAATAAAACATGACAATCAAGGGTTGTACTAGTTTTATTCTTAGTGAATCTGTATTACAATACCTTGTTCCGGGGTCTTCTTGACATCCGGTGCCACGCCCTGGTCTTCAATCTTCAGGAGGAGGTCCGTCCTCCTCGGCATCTGCCTTCAAAATGAGACGACATAGGCTTTTATAGGCCTATGACGTCACATTTGTCGTCATATGGTTCCCACGGCCCTGATTGGGCCGTGAAAACCATGTGTTTTGGCCGATGTAAAAAAATTGATGACGTCACTTAAAGGCAATGCCAGCACAGCCAATCAGAATGGCTTTGCTGCTATTGCCTTTAAGAAAACGTCATGAAATGACACATGGCCGGACTCACATGGTAAGCCAGCCAATCAGAGCGTGGGAACTCCATCCCTACTCTGATTGGTTCAAGTACCATGTGAGTCCGGCCATGTGTCATTTCATGACGTTTTCTTAAAGGCAATAGCAGCAAAGCCATTCTGATTGGCTGTGCTGGCATTGCCTTTAAGTGACGTCATCAATTTTTTTACATCGGCCAAAACACATGGTTTTCACGGCCCAATCAGGGCCGTGGGAACCATATGACGACAAATGTGACGTCATAGGCCTATAAAAGCCTATGTCGTCTCATTTTGAAGGCAGATGCCGAGGAGGACGGACCTCCTCCTGAAGATTGAAGACCAGGGCGTGGCACCGGATGTCAAGAAGACCCCGGAACAAGGTATTGTAATACAGATTCACTAAGAATAAAACTAGTACAACCCTTGATTGTCATGTTTTATTATTTTAATGTTTAATTTGTTTTTTTGTTTTCTTTTATGGGTTCCTGTTCCTGGATCGTGTCGTGGATTGTTTCTTGGATTTCTTCGTGGCTTGCTTCCTGGATTGGTTCCTGCACTTGTTCTTGGATTGGTTCCTGGATGGTGTCGTGGATTTGTTCCTGGATGGTGTCGTGGATTTGTTCCTGGATGGTGTCGTGGATGGTGTCGTGGATTGGTTCGTGAGTAAGCTGATCAACGGGAGTCGGTGGGGGCAAGTAATGGTAAGTTAAATAAAGAAATGTACTTAATGTAACTGTTTTTTGTGTTGCTTTTTCATGTTTTCATTTTTTATAATGCATATCATTTCTTCCCACTGTATGTATGTCTGTATGTATGTGTACAGATATATATACAGGGTAAGAAATGATAGTGTTGTTAAAGCTTCTAATTCTGTATTGTTAATCATTGTGGCTATGCATTGATGTGTGCTAAATGTATTTTATTTTTAGACAGATGTAAGTTTTGGGCTTCCAGGCCGTACAATAGGATATGGAAAGCCTTGCTTTAGTATATTGTATTTGTTGGTGTACTTTTTTCTATGTTTTGAAGTGGTTCTCTGTTAGGATAGCTTTAGTTCATTGTGTAATTGGTATGGATGGTATTTTAATTGTTTAGGGATGTAATTGCTGTGTGGTAATTCATTGATGGTGAGTTTATTGTATTAAATAATATACTTCTTGTGATGTATGGCGATTTGAGTGGCATTATTGTATTGTTAACATTGATTTGCAGCGTGTACATGCAGTTTACATGTTATGCTACATGTATACACTGTAAATGCAATGTTTTATGAGGCATGTGAGCCTACAGATTGAATGATTAAATGGAATTTGGTTAGGCAATTGGTTTTTATTTCACTGAAGATGTTATGCATAACTGTTGTAGGCATTGCAGGATGGCTTCACCCCTTAATTACCTTTCAGGTTAGTACCCGATAAGGTGATTAAGGGGTTCAGTGTTATGTTAATGATATTGAAATGTTGTGGCTATTTCTAATGTTGGCAACGGACCCCAAGGATGATGCTGGCGACGGAGACTTCTTATTGATGAGGTTAGTACAATTTTATTTACATTTTAACGTTATTGAATGTGTTTAATAATGGCCAAATAATGTATTATCCCTATGTGGATAATAGTTATTTGGCACATTATTGTACTGTATGTGCTGGGGGAGGGGGTATTAGGCCCAAGGGTATTTGGTAGGACTCCCCTGTGGGTATTGGGTGAGGGTGGTTGGGGGGCTTTGTGGGGGAGGGTATGTGGGTGATGGTGGCTTAACCCCTTAATAACTGTAGCGGTTAATAACCGCTATGGTGATTAAGGGGTTAGGGGACATTAATTTGGATGTTGTAATTCTTGTGTTTGTTTTGCAGAAGCGGATGGGGCATGGGCAGGATGAAGATGAGGATGGCCTTCATCGTGGCAGTGGGACATGGGTGAGTGCTATATGTATTTAAAGTCTTTATTGTTGTGTAAGTATTGTAAATGGACAACTGCACTATTATCCATTTGTGGATAATAGTCATTCTGCCCATTACTATACTGTATGTTGTGTATTGCTGCTATGTTTATTGGGGGCATTTGTCCCCAATAAACATGCTACTATGCGTTAACCCCTTCATTGCCTTAGCGGCTATCCGCTATGGTAATGAAGCAGCATTAATGTATTTTAATAATATTGTGCGGAAGCAGGAGGCCCCCTGAACTGAAGCGCATTTATTTGTGGCTCAGAGACCCCCTGCCTCCCGAGTTACAGGCCCCGGTTTGGGCCATTGGTTACAGTGTGGACGCCATGTTTATTGCGGGGACGCTATAAACATGGCGGCGACACTGCCACCCGATGACACATACCGGGGCCTGTAACTCGGGAAGCAGGGGGTCCCTGGTCCACAAAGCAATGCGGTTCAGCTCAGGGGACCCCCTGCTCACTGTACAGTATAATTAAAAAGACATTCATGCTGCTTCATTACCGTTGCACATAGCCGCCAAGGTAAGGAACGAGTCTTTATTGATGTGTGTGTGTTTTATTTATACTATACATGTGCAGAGGGTCTCCGGAGCAGAACAGCGTTGGTTTGAGGTCCGGGGACCCCCTGCCCCCCGAGATACAGGCCCCTTTATGGGGTGCCGGTATCCCTCTGGTTTGTTTACAGGCCGCGGTCACGTGATCGGGACCTTTAAACGCCGAGGGATACCGGCACCTCATAAAGGGGCCTGTATCTCGGGGGGCAGGGGGTCCCCGGACCTCAAACCAACGCGGTTCAGCTCCGAAGACCCCCTGCACATGTAGAGTATAAATAAAAGTTGTTTTTAAATACTTTTTTTGGTGCCGAAGTTTGCGCTGAGAGAGCGGCTTGTCTCTCTCAGCTGCAAACATCTATCGGCACCAAAGGCTTATCGGGAGCCTTATCGGGAGCCAGGCTGTATCGCCACAGCTCATCGGCAGCTTTGCTTTCGCAGTGCTTCAGCAGGGATCGGAAGGATTCGGCCCTTACTGAATACTGCGAGGGCAAATCGCCCAAAAAATACATTTTCGCAATTCGTGCCGAAAATTTTGTATCGGGGCTTACTGCATGAGGCCCTATGTCTGTTCAATGTATAAATGCCTAATAAAAAAATTTGAAACAATAAAAAAGTCTGTTTATATTGTTAGCGCATAATTAAGTTGCTATTATTTGACTCAGCACTGATATATAGCTTAACAAAGTGTACTATTGTCACAATACAGCTATTACAAATAATATCACACTTATTATTTACATTTACTAACATAACATTACATTTAAAAAAAACATGCTATTCAACATAACGCAATGCGTCAAAATTAATTTGAAAAAAAACGAATTGTGCGTCAATGTATAAAGCCTTCATACATACAATACACATTTTAGGAAGGTCTCCACAACTTTTTAGCACTAAAATTTATGCACAATACAAAATAAAATATGATAGGATAAGTAACTGTCGTCTACATTTGGCATAGGTTGAACTTGATGGACGTATGTCTTTTTTATACCTCATCTACTATGTGTAAGGAATCGGGGAACACGTCCTCTGCGGTGTGTTCCCTCCTTACCTGCTGCAGCGCGCCTCCCCGCTCTGGTTACAGAGCGCACGCGCACCCGCAGCTCTTCACACAGTGCCACGGAGCTTGGCTCCGCCTGCCGGTCGCGACGCGCGTCTGTCACGTGCGGCGTGCATGTGATGTTGTGCACCGCTCCCCAGCTGCATGGCAAGTACTCCTAATTGGCCACTTGTCTCTTGCAGCCTATCCCTGCCTCCGCAGAGACCGTGCCTCTGCTCCACCCCCTGCCTCATTGGTTCCTGTTTACTTTAAAAGACTTTCACTTTCACTTCTGCCTTGCTGAGCATAACCTGTGTAGCCTTGTGTTCCTGCGTTTGCTGTGCCTTGCCTTGTGCCTTGTTGCTGTGTTCTCTCTGTTGCTTTCTAGTGTACCGACCCGGCTAGACTTTAGGACCCTTTCTGGATAAAGACCGCGGCTTGACTATTGGACCCTTTCAGGAAAATGACCTCGGCTTGCCCCAGACTACCCGCACCTCTCCAACTCCTGAACATGGCTTCACGGACACCGACCATCCCACTGGCTCCGCCCCCGGACTCCGGAAAGTATCTGAACTAACCCGATTTCTCCAAACCAGACCCATCTACGCTGACTATCCACTCTCCAGGCGTGCCTCCGCTACTGTGGGTGCGCAGTCTTGTACTTTCCCACCTCAGTACCGAGGGGTCCCGCCTTGTTCGTGGTGAGCGCAAGCATTACACTATGTAACTATCTCTGTACATAGGCCCCAATTTGTTTTGCTTGCATCAATCAGCTAATAACAGATTCACTTAAATTGTAAAGTTTTTGTAATTTAAGAAAGCATTTGCAATGTAGATGAAACTAGAATTCTTGCAAGAAAATATTGTCATTTATATTTTAATAGCCACATAGTACAGTATGTACCGTCGTTTTAGATTTGTATGCTTAATGTATTATGTTCTTCATTACAAAACTTTCTTTTTGACACCCTCAAAAACACAGATGCCATAAATCTATTTAATTGCCTGGTTTTAGAAGTGGCTTCTAATGAAAAACTTTGAATAGCAGCCAACAAGAAACCTGTGTTAAGGCCTACAATGTAATAAGGGTCAATTTATCTAAATATTCTAGTAGTAAAGAATCCAAAGCTTGGTTTCAGTAATCACACTTCCTATGGTTTGATTAAGTATTGTTAAGATAATTGGATGTCAAAAGCCATTAGTTCAATGTGAGTGGTTGACATCAATTAAAAATCTAAAACTTAATGTTAAAACATGTATTGTACATACTGTATGAAAAAGTTCAATACACCATACTGTACATTTAGTTTAACTACGTGTATTCCTTTTACAGTGTCTCCCTGTAAAATTGCGCTTTTGATTATTATTTTTAGCCATTAAAAATTAAATATCTAAATTTCCCATTCAAAGACTTTGATATGGTAAATTAATGCTTTGCCTCCATAATTCACAAGAGCTTTCTCACAATGGTCAAATTCACTAAGCCACAATGTGGGCTATTGCACCCCAATCCGGTGTAGACTGCTATTGACTTGAACACCATATCACGGTACTATACCCCAAATCCCGGCTAAGGGAATTACGGCCATTATATTTAATTTCATAAAGATTACTCAAATTAAAAATTAAGTTATTATTTGATACCTGTTGTCTAATATTTTTTTTGTAATGTGAACGATGTACGATGTACGCAGAATTGCATATAGAATTTTGGTCACTCATACAAAGATCTTAAGCCAAGGAAACATTTCCTGTAATTACCATTCACGTGGACTGTCCATAAGGTCTTTGCAAAGCATTTTCTTTAGAACATTTAACTTGTCAAGGGAAACAGTGAAAGTTTGTTTTCTATTGAACGCAGACAATGTTTGAACAGTGGTAACATTTAAAAAAAAATGTTGCATCAATTATATAAATGGATATGCTGGGGAGTACTTGAATGTAATTACAGGCATACCCCGCTTTAAGTACACTCACTTTAAGTACACTTGCGAGTAAGTACATATCGCCCAATAGGCAAACGGCAGCTCACGCATGCGCCTGTCATCACGTCCTGAACAGCAATACCGGCTCCCTACCTGTACCGAAGCTGTGCGCAAGCAGGGAGACTATAGAGCCTGTTACAGATGCGTTATTTACATCAGTTAAGCACGTATATAACGATTGCAGTACAGTACATGCATCGATAAGTGGGAATAGGTAGTGCTTCACTTTAAGTACATTTTCGCTTTACATACATGCTCCGGTCCCATTGCGTACGTTAATGCGGGGTATGCCTGTATGAGACTTATAATTGTGATTGTTTGGCAACAGTTAGGATTTCCCAACAAATGGTAGATTAGTTATTTTTCTTGCATATTTCAAAATTCAAAGGTATTGTTTAAACAATATGACAGTAATATGAGCTTCATATAAATGTAAGCAACATGATATCAGTATCTAAATATGTAACACTATTTGCTTTAGTCTATGTATTATCTCTTTTTTTAAGGCTGATTACTGGTGCAAAAGTAGAAACATAGACAGTATAATGTAATTTTCATTAGTTTAATGCACTGTTTAATGTTAAAGCGGCAATCCAAGCACTTGTTAAAAAAATATTTTTTTTACATTTCTTTTAGGCAGGATAGAAACAGGGGGTCTCTGGAGCTGAACCCCAATAATTTCAGCTCTGAGACTCCCTGCTTCCGGAGATACTTACATCCATAGTAGGTGCCGATAGCTGCTCTTCGCGGCTAGCAAGGCCCACGTTATGGCCGTTGTTTAAAGCTCCTGCGCCCTGAGGGCCAATAGGAAGCTGCGACATCATCAGGTTGGCTTCGTAATTGCCCTCGTGACGTGGGAGTTTTAAACTTTAAGCCCAGTTAGCTCTACTGGAGCGGCTACCGGCACCTACTATAAAGGTAATTATCTCCAGAAGCAGAGGGACCTGGAGCGGTAATTAATGGGGTTCAGCTCTGGAACCCCCCTGCTTCAATCCTGTGTAAAAAAAACAACAAATACGTATTTGAATTGCTTCTTTAAAGAGGCAATCCAAGCGCACTTAAAAATTTTAAAAATATATATTTCTTTTTTTGTTTTAATATATGCTGCCCTTGATTACCTTTATTGAAAACAAATGACCTAAACTGCGATTGATTCATTCTATCGTGATTGATCAGCAAATATCCTGCTTCCCAGGTTTCACTAAAGGGGTGCCTTTTAGTTTCGATCAATGCTTGAGTCAGTGCTACTCAGCAGCTACAATGTATTCTTATATTACTAAGATAACATTATCTATAGTTACCATTTGCAGCTCAAACAGCTGGGAATATTTGCCACAAATTATCACAAACAGGATACTGTTACAACAACCTTGCACTGTTGGGGGAAGTGTGCTAAAACCTGCTATAGAAATCAAAGGATGCTCAGTATATTAAAACACATTACAATGGTATTAAGAGTTGAATAATAACATAAAAATGCAGTAAGTGTTATCTAATACTACAGAACTGATTTTTTTTAACCACGTAGGATATTGCTTGGATTGCCTCTTTAAGATACAGTATGTAGAAAGACTTGTTGTTCTGTAAGTAACATGTCATCACTAATGGTCTGGATAAGGTTTGCCAATTGTACATGGTTTGCAACGTATCCTCTCTCATCCTCCCCCACACCACACAGGTTAGCAGTTTTAATGAAACAAAATGAATTCTGTGTTTTCTTTTTGTTGCTAAAAGTCCTAAGATTTTATTTTTACAGTGATCTTTAGCTCAATGTGTAAAGTTTACGAGATAATTCCCTTATTGTGAAGTGGGAAGCTGAATATATAACAGATGAAAATGGACAGATAATTACCTTGATGCTATATAAGGAAAGCATAGAACTAAGATAAGTGTTTGTGACATTCAAAGAGGAGTAATAGCAGATCTACTTGTTAAAACCATTCCTGGTGTATATCAAGAAAAATATGTGAAAAATTTAGCCCATATATGAACTACAATGATTCATATGTTGCGGGCAAAGCCAATACTCAGATTAACACAAATGGCCGAAAGGTTAAAACATTGATAAATCAATGCTTATATAATATTTTTAAAGGAAACGTGTGTTCTGTTTTAAATAGACTAAGATTGTAAACCTACAAGTGATACAGTACATTAAACAGGGATACATTCCATGTACAGTATATATCAACATGTTAAATACTCATGCAACTACCTTTTTTTATTCTTCTTTACTGTGATCCTGTTAAAATATTAACAAATATTTTTTTTCCCTTTTGTATCATCTATTATTTTGCAAGTTACATCGAAAAACATACAGCACAGATAAATAACAAGTATTCACCCTGGATTATGTTTCAGAAACTATTTTACAGAGTGTATGGCTAAATATCCATTGCATTTTCATGACAAGGGAGCAAAATAATGAATGCTCCAACAAAGACCATTGCAGAATATTATTACAATCATACTGTAACTTATGAAACACTATATTGCAATGCAAGTAACCTTACTATAAACCACACGTGGGGCTGTTTTGTTTACTTTTTAAACAGGAGCTCTCTCCAAAGTATAATTTTATTTATTTTATGAAGAAGCCTTTAATTGTTTAAATTTATTGCAGGCTTATTTACTATGCGTTAACTTTTATTCTTTAAACACATTTTTACCACGGCTGAAGGAGTTACTATTTTTATTGCTATTTGATACTTGTAGTTTTTATTCCAAACCATAGTATTAGTTGAATGTACGTATCAATGGGGATCTGCTTTTAAGAGATTAAAATCTCAGGAAGGGAGACTAAAGCATAACCATGAAATAAGGTATCAAGAGTGTGAGGCAAATCTATTCAAGTGACTAAATCCTTTTTTTTTTTTTTTTTTTTTTTTAGTAGCATTCATTTCTCTATAAAATGTGTTATGAAGAAGTGGCTCAGTGAGTAAAGACACTGACGCTGTAAATAACCAACACTGAGTCTGAATCAAGGGAATCTGGATCAATTTACGGTGTCAGCATCTTGTGACCTTGAGCAAGTCACTTTATCTCTCTGTGCCTCAGGCACCAAAATTATACCGTAGATTGTAAACTCATCTGGGCAGGGACTGTGTCTCTATAAATTCCTGTGTGCTGTGTACCGCACACTATACTGTAATTGTGAAGTGTTTTGAGACCCATTGGGAGAAAAGCACTATATGAAATAAAGTTATTATTAGAAAATCAACCTTTGATGGACAGACAAGTGTTCATATCAATACAAAGGAGTTCAGATACAATGCACCAAAAAAATGCCAATGTCATTTTGTTTTCCATTGTTGTCTTAGACAGTGGTGCACAAATTGGGGGGTGCAAGATTTAGGGGGGGGGGGCGCTGGTGGTGGCCAGACAAGCCCAAGTTCCATGCTGGCTGCTTCTCTGTGCTCTCTGCTTGTTGCGGGGGTGGGGCCTTGCTGTGGGGCAGGGCCTCTCACTGCACACAGACAGCCCCATCTCCTCCTGTCTGTTTACCTGCCCCAGTTTGCAGCAGCACATGGGGGACCGGAGCATGCTTAGTACTTCCCCCCCAGGTGTTATGATTGTGTGTCTGTGTGTGTGTTGTGATATTAGTGTGTGTGTGTTGTGATTGAGTATGTGTGCTGTCTGTGTTGTGATTGTGTGTGTTGTGATGTGAGTGTGTGTTGTGTCTGTGTTGGTTGTGATTGAGTGTGTGTTGTGTGTGTTGTGTATGTGTTGTGATTGAGTGTGTGTCTTGTGATATGAGTGTGTGTTGTGTCTGTGTTGGTTGTGATTGAGTGTGTGTTGTGTGTGTGTTGTGATATGAGTATGTGTTGTGTCTGTGTGTGTTGTGATTGAGAATGTGTGCTGTGTCTGTGCTGTAATTTTGTGTTGTCATTGAATGCAGCGGTGCGCAAACAGGGTGACGCGCCTCATGTAGGGGGCGCAAGATTATTTAGGGGGGTGCAGGCGGCGTGCGGCAAAACATGGTGTGCGCGGGCCGGCAGATGTACGTGGGCAGGCGGCCAAGAAGCTGCAGGCGGCCAAGAAGCTGTGAGCGGGCGGACGGCCAAGAAGCTGTGCGCAGGCGGGCAGCCGAATAAGATGTGCGTAGGTGGACAGCCGAAGATGTGCACGGGCGAGCAGCCGAAAAGATGTGCGCAGGCAGGCAGCCGAAGAAGCTGTGCGCGTGCAGGCAGCCAAAAAAGATGTACGCGGGCAGCCAAGAATATGTGTGCAGGCGGCCGAACAGGATAGTGCAGGTGGCGGCCACGTGATGGTGTGTGCACGCGCGGGGGCTGCGGTGGTATGGGGGAGGAGCACGCCCCAGCGCTGTGATGTCAAACGCCCCTCCTTCCGGTGTTTGCCCTGCAATAGCGCTGCGGTCCTTCTCTCCTCCGCTGGCAACCTGCTTCGCTGTGATCCTCTGCAAGTGAAAGGGTAGGCTGCCAATATATCAATCATACTATGAATGTACAGCAATAATAAAAAAAAAAAGTGAAAACACAACATTGAAAACGGAAAAAATAAATAAGTAATACATAATACTGTAGGTAGGAATGTGTGACACTGGGGACTGCAAGCCAAAGAGCAGGGAGAATAAAAAGGCAAATGGGAGAAGGAAAAAAGGGAGGGGAAGGGGAAAAAATGGGGGGAATGAGAGGGAAGGCAGGTAGCAAAGAGGTGGATGAATGCCCCCCCCCCCCCCAAAAGGATTGCCTTTGTGCACGTACGCTCTCCCAAGTTTGGCTCTTGGGGAGACAAACAACATTGACTTTGAAGCACTCTCAGCAGCAGTCAATACACACACACAGCCACAGCCACACACACACTGAAATAGCCCCGATCCATGCCCCCCCTCCCCCGCTCGTGCTTGCAAAATTATTAGGCCTCGGGCATGGTTAGCGCTTAGGCGCTGACTCGTGCTGAGGCGCACTCTCACTTACCAGTGAGCCCCTGCAGCCGCAATGGGAGCGGCTTTAGCAGGGGCTCGCGCACGCGTGCGGAAGCGTAGGTCTTTAGAAAATGTAAAATTTGCACGCTCACGGGAGCGCAGGGCCGGTCACATGAGCGGTTCGCCCAATGAGGGCGAACCAGCTCCGTGACGTCACTGGCCCGCCCCCAACACGCCCCAGGACGGCGCGCTAACCAAGGCCAAGGAAAGCACCCGCTTTCCCTCAGCCTCAGCGCGCCTCCGCAGGGGCTGAGTCACCATGGACTAAGCCTTAGGCCTCGGACATGGTAAAAAAGACCGTGCTGAGGCGCGCTGAGCCGCGATGAGGGGAAACATTATCCCTATCAGCGCGGCTTTAGACAATGCTTCTGCACGCTTCTGCAGGCGTGCGGAGGCGTGTGGAAATGCAGGGTACAGGCAAGTTTAAATTTTGCCGCTGAGGGAAGCGCAGGGCCAGTCACGTGACTGCCAGAAGCCAATGGCAGTCCGTGACGTTGGCGCCGTGACGTGGCGCCCTAGCCCCGCCTCCCGGCCCACCTCCAGGTCCGCCTCCCGCCCGACTCCCACCCGGCACACAAGCGCGCTCGCTGACGCTCATGCAGGGACATGAAAAATCTCCTGCTTGAGCAGGAGACCATGAGCGTCAGCGCTGCCCAGCGCCGCTCCCTGCACCATGTCCCAGGCCTTATTATGCAGGACAGTTTGTTTGAGGAGGTACCCGGGCGCTATCTCTATGTAGTTTATCTGATGTGCAGAAGTATAAAAAGAGTGGTGTAATACTGCCTGTAAATGGTTTTCGAGTGGTATCCTCTCGTGACTCGGAACCCCAGCAGGATCTATCCAGGACCCTTATAGGTAATGAATACAAAAAGGATGGGGGAGCACAATGGTTGGAAACAGGCAGTGTTAGAGAACTGGTGATTGCTTTTTAAGGTGAAGCGGTTATATCTTGAGCGGATGTGTTAGCTCAGGTGTCTAATCTCTAATTGGAAGGATAGGCACACATGGGTGTACGTGTGTTGGTGTGAAGGTGAAATGAAATAAAGATATATAAAACTTACACGGCCTTGTGTAAGCCCTGTCACATCAAGGTTTCTTTGGGAGTCCCGTGTGCTTCTGATGAGGCTTTTCTTCTTGCGATGCGGGTTCTTCTTCTTGATGTAGCGGCCACTTACTTCGTTGATTCACAGTGCCACTCCAGGGGGATTTCCTCTCGTATAAATAGAAAGGAGGATAGGGTTAACACATATAATTATATATATACGTCAATGTGGGGGGGGGGGGGGATGGTGTGTTTTGTGAACCACCAAGAAGATAGTATACTATATATTATAGTTTAGCACTCACACGGACTAGTGTGAGTGTAATCCTATCTTGGTATCTTGTACACTTCTAGGTGTTGCCCAATCAAAATATCAGATGATGAAAGGGTGGGGTATAAGGGTATTGATGGTAAATATAACACGATACTCACACGGGCCAGTGTGAGTACACACTCTTAGCGGTATTTTGCTCTTCTATTCCAGTTGTAGGTGCTGGTGAAGATGGGGTTAATATAAAAGACACTAATGTCTGGAGGGTAAAAACACTAACTTTAATAGAACATGAAAAATAAAAAACAAACACAGAATATAATTCTGTGGAAGGTAAAAGCAAGGGGTAGACAGTGTGGTGTTTAGTTGTAGGGAGTCTCTCTCTTCCGCGTCCGGATGGAGAGCTGCAACTGCACCTCCGCCTCCTCTGAAATGTGCTTTAAAATGTTCCAGGTGAAGAGCAACGCGTTTCGTCCAAGTACTGGACTTCCTCAGGCTAGTAGATCTACAGAGCCTGAGGAAGTCCAGTACTTGGACGAAACGCGTTGCTCTTCACCTGGAACATTTTAAAGCACATTTCAGAGGAGGCGGAGGTGCAGTTGCAGCTCTCCATCCGGACGCGGAAGAGAGAGACTCCCTACAACTAAACACCACACTGTCTACCCCTTGCTTTTACCTTCCACAGAATTATATTCTGTGTTTGTTTTTTATTTTTCATGTTCTATTAAAGTTAGTGTTTTTACCCTCCAGACATTAGTGTCTTTTATATTAACCCCATCTTCACCAGCACCTACAACTGGAATAGAAGAGCAAGATACCGCTAAGAGTGTGTACTCACACTGGCCCGTGTGAGTATCGTGTTATATTTACCATCAATACCCTTATACCCCACCCTTTCATCATCTGATATTTTGATTGGGCAACACCTAGAAGTGTACAAGATACCAAGATAGGATTACACTCACACTAGTCCGTGTGAGTGCTAAACTATAATATATAGTATACTATCTTCTTGGTGGTTCACAAAACACACCATCCCCCCCCCCCCCACATTGACGTATATATATAATTATATGTGTTAACCCTATCCTCCTTTCTATTTATACGAGAGGAAATCCCCCTGGAGTGGCACTGTGAATCAACGAAGTAAGTGGCCGCTACATCAAGAAGAAGAACCCGCATCGCAAGAAGAAAAGCCTCATCAGAAGCACACGGGACTCCCAAAGAAACCTTGATGTGACAGGGCTTACACAAGGCCGTGTAAGTTTTATATATCTTTATTTCATTTCACCTTCACACCAACACACGTACACCCATGTGTGCCTATCCTTCCAATTAGAGATTAGACACCTGAGCTAACACATCCGCTCAAGATATAACCGCTTCACCTTAAAAAGCAATCACCAGTTCTCTAACACTGCCTGTTTCCAACCATTGTGCTCCCCCATCCTTTTTGTATTCATCACTTATTATGCAGGACACCCTGTGCTCATGCTTGGAGAGTTGGTGATGTCACCGCTCTCAGCGGCAGCGTGGTCACAGCCTAATTTTGCAAGTGCAAGCTGTTGAAATAATGAAAGTATTTAGACATATTTATATTTACATTTTACTTGTATTTACATTTACTGTTTAATAAAGGTTTTTTTTTCATTTGATTTTGATTACATCAGGCAGGGGGGGCCTTAGAAATTTCATGGATGAAAAGGGGGGCTCGGCATAAAAAGTTTGCTCACCCCGGTCTAAGAGATGCGACCCTTCAATTGCTCGTACTGTCAGATATAAGACCTTTATTTTTTTACAGAAGTTTCATACTTTTACATTGAGCTCTCTTTTATAGTCATGTTACAGTGATAAAATTAGTATATTATCAATAACAGAATATAAATATGAAATGTAGATATCTGAAGCAAAGACACAATATCAGAGAGGCTAGTTTCAGATTTAACATGTACATATTTACAATAACTGTTCCTTTAAATGCCAATTACCACAATATTGAAGAAGAAAAAAAAATCTGCTTCACAAATTATTAACTCAGCTTACTTAAACAAAAAATTGGTTTAAAAAGAAACTTGTTCAGATTTACTAACATAAATTAACTTAGTGAGTAAATCCACTTGTCTAGTTTCTTAGGAAAGTCCAAATATTGAATGCTAACTAGACTCATAATTGAGTGCACGCAGTGCCTAATTTTTCTATAATATTTAGATTTTGATTTTTTTAAATTAACATAGTAGACTTTGAAAAAGGTGGATAAAAATCCACACAAGTGCAGAGCAAAACTCGAAAAAAAAGTCCAATATTTCTTCGAAAAGATAATTGATGACAGAGAAATGTGAATAAATGATATCGGAATCCTATGCTTCCCTTGATTGAAGTGGTGAGTAATATATATAAGAATCTTCACATGCCAAAGGACCATAGATCAGTGAAAAGCCAGATAAAGCCAATACGCACAGCATGAACCTCAAGTAGACTTTGCATCTATTTGTTACACTACCACAAAACCAACAATTTCAAAATGAAGAAATCCTAACATCGATGTACACTCGTCCGTTCCAGCAAAACCAACAGAGTTTTATTGAGGATCAAAACCAAAACAAGAGAGAAAGAGCCCACCCTCGTCTTAATATGAGGTATATTTTTTGCGTTACAAAATAATGGGGGAAGTGGAAGAGAAGGGAGAGGAAAGCTCTTGCTACATTCTGATATGAAATTGAGATGGTACTAGGTGGAGTGGAGGAAACAGGGTAAACCAGTACTTTCAAAGGCAAGAAAAAGATCTAATTTAATGCAGCACTCAAATCAGTATGGCGAGTAGATGTCCACCAGTTACTTTATACATGGCCATCCCACATTGGTCACTTGTGTATATACCTCCAAAAACATGTTCTGCTTCTTCAGGGGGATTGTGAAGCAGATCACATCAAGGAGCATTAACATACAATCCTTTTCAGGACCAGTGATCTATGATCTGTGCTACTGAGTTGGTTCAAGAACCTATCCTGTCTGCCGTTAATGTTTTAAAACAATAAGTTACTAGGAGTTATCAACAATCCCTCTAGATCTTTGTGATGGGTCTCCAATACTGAGTAACTAGTGCAACCTTTGGATACATTAAAATATTAGCCTTTTAGGGATTATCCCACAAATCCATTCACACAAAGCTACGAAATGCACCTGTGTGATTTAAGCTTGGAACAATAGGTACTATCCCAGTTTCCGTTTGGTGTGTTGTGAGATTCACTTTATTTTTAGTAAAGTGTTTGTTGTCTAAACATCATTGTTTGTCCAATATTTTTCAGTTTGATTAATAATAAAAGTTACTTTTAAATACCTCATCTACTCCCCATACTGATTTGAGTGTTGCATTAAAGAAGCTATTTGTCTTGCCTTTAAAAGTACTTGTTTACTATATTTGGGGGTTACCAAACAAATAGTCCATTCGTTAGAGCATGATTGGAATAGATTTAGTTTTTTTACACTACAAGACACTGATGTTATAATAAACTCAAAGTGAAAGTTAAAAACCAAGTTAAAATAATTCCTAGTGTGTGTCAGATAGAAACCCTTTAAAAAAAGAAGTAGAATGTTTTCATCTTTTATGGTGTTGAAGCAGATCATTTATATGTGCTAATTTAATGGTAGGTTAGGTAGGTATCAGTTGACAAGACAAGTTGACAGTTAAAAAAATACTTATAAAATCCAAAAAAAATTGTCCACAAGTGCCGGTGGCCTTCAGCAAAGGATTTGATCTTGGTTATTACCTGGTTATTACCTTGAATACTTTGGGACAGTCAGCTACTGTTTACTTGTGGTTTCTAGATATGCTCTAGAATGTTCTAGTCCTTCAGCTGTTTCCTGTACCTCTATTGCCAGTTCTCAGTGGGCTACAGTATTAATGTGCTCCAACATGCGGATCCAAGTACGCCTCTTTTCAGCAGTGCTGGTCTCCTGGCAAAGAGCACCCATTAATTTTTGTCGGTAAGCTACCACACCTTCAATTAGCATCTCCAGCTCCTCCTCATTCAACTTGTGGCTTCTATTCTGCCTGTTCCAGCAGCAGTAGCAGCCCCTGCAGTGAAGGTAGAAGGTTGCTGAGCCATCTCTACTGTGGAGCAGTCGGAAATTGCTGAGGTTTGCAGTTAGGTCTGTGTATTTATTTGAAATTGTTACATGCCCAGAGGTGCAGTGTTAGGGGCATGCTAATAAGAAATGCGTCACTAACTGATGTTCGTTCAATGCAGAAGTGCAGTGCATTTTTTTTTTCCAGCGCCGCAGGCGCTTCCTTTGTTCAGCGCCATTAGCGCTGATCGGGAGAAACGGACGCGCGCGGCCGCAAGATGCGGCTTGCACGCGGCCAATTTCGCCGCCAAAAATAAAAAGGCAAAGAAAATTGCAGTTAAGCTTTAGATTAAGCTTAGCCGCAACAGTACATGCTTTGTGTCCATGTATATAGTATGATATACTAACTTTGTGTCCATGTATATGATATATTTGCTTTTACTGTATGTATTTAATCTTTACATATAGTACATTAGCTTTGGTGCAAATGTTCCCTTTTCTCATGCTTTCTCAGTTAATTCTTGACTTAAAGATATTCAAGAATAAGCTCAGTGGTTTGCACATGCAACATTGATGTGGGAACTCGTGGTGCACTTATTCGAATTGTAGCATATTATAGGGGTCAGTACGAGTATACAAAGATACAAATTAACACTATATAAATAAACAGATGTAGCTGACATTATTGCAACTTATTGCATGGGTAAAATGGTGCAGTTTCGAAATGTACTAATTACTTAATGTACAAATTACATAAATATTGAAAAAGTCACAAAATGAACCTTTCCAAATACATTAATTCAAGTGTCATAAAAAATGACATTACATAAAGCTTTACTCCAGCTTTTAAAGCTCTGCCTCTTCTCTTTCTGATAATGAGTAATTAGCAGATATTCAGTAGGAATGAATTACTGTTTAAACTACAATTTTCAGTTAATTATACTTTCAGGAAAGTACTGTATTCGCTAGCTACCATTTTAATGTTAATGTATGGTACTGCAAGGCATTACATCTTTGACTGCAATCATTTAATATTCAGTAATGATATGGGGTATACTCCAACGAATGCCTGTAGGAGAAAAGGTAATCTTTTAATAGTAATAATAATGTTGCTCTTGTAATTCCTTATACTGATACTGCGGGACAATTATTTGAAGTCTCATTGCTGCAGGATAAATGTCTGTTATGGAGCACATAAAATCTAGTGGGTTATCACTATAGCCACATACCCTAATTACCACTCAAAATGTTAAGATTCATGTCATGTAAAACTCAGTGATAGAGTGGCTTAAAAGCCTTCTAATAACTGGACAAAAAAATTCACAGCATGTATTGTGCGTTAGAATGAAACGGAATCAATTGCTAATTTGCCTTTTCAGAATGTTTTGCTTGTCACTATAATATTGCATGTTCCACAAAGACAGCTGTGTCTTGTGCCTATGTTTTCATTAATAATACAATTTTTTTTAACAGTAGTGAAATATTTTTTGATCTACGACACAGTGCTTCATAGGTGTATAATAAGCTTTTGGTACCTCACAAGTCTCCTGCTCGTACACATACTGTACAGTATTACATTTTCCTGAAGACATTAGTTACAGGCTGTAGCCTCTAAATCCTTATTAGACATGGATTGATTTCAGCTCAATACAGTAAGAATATATTGACAGAAGAGAAGAAACATTTAAAGTCTCGGATTCGTAAGTATAGTACAAACAATATTTATGAATAACCCTCATGTGGGCCTTTTAAAAGAATTGGTACCTAAAAATGCTCATATTTATATATATATATATATATATATATATATATATATATATATATATATAAATATGAGCATTTTTAGGTACCAATTCTTTTAAAAGGCCCACATGAGGGTTATTCATAAATATATATATAGTGAAAGTAAATAAAGCTTTCACAGCTATTCACCACATACTGCAAAAACACACTTACTTGTGCAATAGAAGTACTACATTTTAATAGTAAACTATAAGATGAAATAGTATTGGATTAAAAGTTCAAATGTGACAAGTAGAAGATGAAAGGGGGCCAAACATTTGTGATATTCCCATCACTACTAGTTGGGATTGGTGGCTAAATCTCTGGTATAAATATATAACCAGTCAGGAGTACATCCACATTCACACATCTCAGGCTCTCCATAGCCATTTCAGTTTGTAAGATTGGAGGATGTTGGTGTGTTTTATCTCTTATTCATCATACTGCAACCAATTAAAATGAATGGCAAACGGCATGATTTATTGTCTAACCACAAATTGATTGGACTAAAATATATGAAATTACAGTTTTCTGCTTTGTGGTCACAGGAATAGTTTGTGGGGTTTTGTTTTTCAATAAGGGGATTTATAGTACTTTTTTTACCCAGATAAAGCACTTCAGCAGCCCTTGCTGGAACCTTCAGGTCCAAAGACCTGCAGGATTGTAAACTCCTGACCAGGGCCAGTGCAAGGGTATTCGTCACCCTAGGCAAACCTTTCGCCTTGCGCCCATACCTCCGAACTTTTAGATTTTTTTAATGCTATAATAGCCTCATTCTCACCGCCCCTCCTCTTCTCGTCTCCCCCCTCCCACTACTCCTCCTCGCACCCCTTCCCACTCCTCCTTTCACCCCCCTCCTCATCTTCCTCTCAACCCTCCTCCTTCTCAATTTCCCCCATCCTCCTCTTCCACAATTCCCTCTCCTCATTTTTCTCTCTCACCCCCTCCTCTTTCTTCCTCTCATCTTCTCCTCCTTCTTCTTCCTCTCATCCCCTCATGCTTCCTCTCTCATCCCCCTGCTCCTCTTCTATCAACTCCCTCCTCCTCAATTACCCCATCCTCCTCTTCCTCTCACCCCTTTCTCCTCTCCCTCAACACCCCCTTCTCGTCTTCCTCTCTCACCCTCCTCCTTATCTACTTCCTCTCTCTTCCTTCCTTCTCCTCTTCCTCCCTCACCCCCTCCTTCTCCTCTTGCTCTCACCCTTTTCCTCTTGTTGCTGTGGCAGACACCAGAAGTCAGTGAAGACTTACGGGTCAGACCACTGGGGCGCGATTCTCACCAGCCATTCTCCTCTGCCAACCTACTCTCCTGTCTCAATCCTCCATCCTCTTCTCCTGCTGCCAACTGCCATTCTCCACCACCCCCCAAAGTGTACCGCCCTAGGTGACCGCTTAAGTCACCTAGTGGTTGCACTGGCCCTGTTCCTGACCACGTTATACAGCCTTCCACAGTAGGGGCTCTCAAGATCTCCCTTACACGACATTTCTAGCTATAATTTATGGAAGTATATTTGTAACCCTTGTGAAGTACCGCTAGCATCTCCCAGAACTTGCCCAGTGTTTTCAGGCAATGGCTTAGTTATAGTACTACATACAGCCACACTGACGTCTGTACTTGCATCAAGTTTGGGCTGCTAATAAGTAGTCACATTGCCAATTACCTTAATTCAGATTTTATAGAATCCCTCTTGAGTTTTTGTAAGATGCAGTGCCCCCAAATTAGATGCAATGGTTTAACTAATTGCATTATACAGATGTGACCCATGTCACTGCTTTACAGCATGTGAGATTGCATAGAGTTATCTACTGTTCAAGCATTATCATTGTATCCTATGGAAGGTATTCAGAGCTTTTATGCAGTACGTCATATTATCATGTATGACAAAGCACATCCCCAACCATCTAAAACACTCATTTAAGCCACTTTAACCAAAGTTGCCATCGTTTGGTATCCAGATTTAGTTAGTTAAAATAGAATGAATACATTTTAATAGTTTGTTGTGTATGATCAAACACTATTGGGTTCAAATTAGAAACAGAAATGGTGATTTTACTAAAACAATCATACACAATCAATTCACCAAAAGGATTAAAGTGTTTTGCACTGAGTCAGATCACATTTTACAGTATTTTAAATGATGTACATCTATTTTTTGTTAAACATTTTTTTAAATACAATAATTTCTAGAAACAAATTGACAGTTGTTTTGCCAATCTCATTATGTGATGTGTGTACCAGAGTAGAAATGTGTGACGTGAAATGTCTTTATAGCTGCTTTGCAAAAATGGTCACAATTTTCTTCTCAAGTTTGCATTTTCAGAGAATTTTTGTGAAATTTCCAATTGTTTAAAAGGTCAACAATTTTGGGAATTTAGCAAAAATTGAAGCTTTATATAAAAGGTAATGCAGCCAGAGTTTAGGGTCATGAGATCTGCACTTTGTGGCGAAACCGTGTCATTTTTGCGTGAAAATAACATTGTCTCATTTGTGAACATTTTGCAAATCTCTAGTTCAGAGACCCATATTGTACATATTCCTTATTTTGTTCACAACAATACACTATTGAATATAATTTATATTGAGGCTTAACATAAATGTTGCAATTACAGGGTTGATTTATTAGTGATTAGGGCAGTTCTAACCTGTACTAGGCTTCCAGTGCAGCTTTTCATCAGCAAAGATTAGCTCAGATATCACAAGTTAATTATTTCACAAATTATTGTACAGCACTTTTAACACATTTTGAAAATATGAGCTAGTTACATGTTAATCATCAGGAGATAAGGATATCAAGGTGTCTTGTTTAAATATGAACCATGTACCAAAACTCTTATTGAACAGACACTTTGTCAGACCTACCAGAAAAGCAATTAATTTTCTAGGGTAATGGTTGTTAAATTTGGTTTCCAAGCAATCTACTTAAATGTAGTATTTGCAACTTTACATCCGATTATGAGATTTGTGTGTCATCCCGGTTTACTAGGTCTCCCTCTGCCACAGAAAGCCATTAATTGAGCAGATCATACTGCACTGAGATAGGAGTTGAAATATACTGCACCATTATGTTCACTGCCCTTTCAGAGCTTATAGTTTTTGATGCCTCAGACTAAAGGACATCAAATAACGTGTCTAACAAACAGAGCTGACAGTGGGATTTTGAACCAGGATTATCAGATTCAGATGCAGGAATGTTACATCGATCCCATTCTTGAATTTTTACAAAAAAAAGTAGAATAATTTCTATAGCACCTGGTCTTGCCTGCTATTGATACAAGTAAAAGAAAAAGTGGATCCAGCGCTCCACGGATTTGATAATAAAGCTATTTTATTTTGCCACACAACGTTTTGACCAAAGCAGGTCTTTATCAAGTGACTAGGCATGTTATAAATGAGGCTAAACCTAGTATTTATACCACCAAAAATGGTCAATTACATGTGAAAATATATTTTCACATGTAATTGACTTCTTTTGAGGGTACAAATACTACAGTAGATTTATCCTCATTTATAACATGCCTAGTCACTTGATAAAGACCTGCTTTGGTCAAAACGTTGTGTGGCAAAATAAAATAGCTTTATTATCAAATCCGTAGAGCGTTGGAGCCACTTTTTCTTTTGCATAGATCTGGATTAACCCTGACAGGTACTCCTTGAACCAGCAGCACCGGTAAACTGTATGTATATATTGTATCTATTGGTGTGCAGCATACCCCCTTCTATTTACCATTGATAAAAGTAAGACACATAAAAGGTCTTTTGTAAGTTTACCAAATTCAAAATAATTAATATGATTTATTTATCTCACTGCATTTTCTTAATCTTGGATTTCTATGGAAAATGGAAGCTTAGACAACAAACTTGAGTCCCATGACAATATTTTATACATAGCTATGGCTGGTCCTGGCTATACGTCTGCCCTCCCTGGCACATAAGTCCTGGTAGGTGCAGGCAGTGTCAGGACTAATTTGAGTTTATCCCCGCGCTGCAGATTCCTTGAGTGGCAGGAGTGGAGGTGTGACAGGGTCTGTGTACTGCCCAATCCGGGTGCAGACCTTGGACCCTCCCCTTCTGCACTATGGAAGAGGCATGCCTAAATTATATATAGTTCTGTTTCAGCTTCAGTTGAGTGCACGTCAAGTTCCTGAGAGGTGTACAACGCTAAGCCAAGTACTGGGAGTTTAAGCTGTGTCTCACCCTATGGGGTAGAACTGCATGATCGGTTCCCCTAGGGGACTGTGAGAAGGACTAGAGGATCGACTATACAGAGACCATCCATAGGCTAGGGCTACCAATGTATTTGCTGTATGTGCTGATTGCAGTGAATGCTAATAAATTCCTCTTCAATATACTCTGGCCTGAGGAGGCAGTTACGGGAGAAGAGAGTGAATCAATTCTATCATGGGAACTGCCCACAGCAACCCTGGGGCCAACAGTAGACGGAGGCGCAGCACCTGAGACAAGAACATGAAGTCAACCCTAAAGCCTGTCCTGTTCCCCACAACATCGTGGAAGGTCAGCATCTCCTGGAACCAACAGGTACTATGCACCACACCACTGGTAGCAAGGGCCAAATCTCCCAGGTGGGGGGGAGGAGGGGAAGAAGCACTACATATAAGACTGCAAATATTGAACTAATTTAAAGTAGATTGCTTCAGAAGCTAATTTGACTTCAAATGAAATGCTCTACTTCAGTAATTAAAGAGCAACTTACATTAATGTACTGCTGTGGCAGTATTAATTCTAACACATCACCGATTTTTCCCTGGCTTTTTCCTGGAATGCGACGCACTTCACCTGGCGCATGCCGCGTTCATTTTGCGTTCCCAGCCACGGGTCATGCGTGGCTGACGCGCGGTTGATGCGTTTATTGAGAATGGTTCGGATTAAATAGGTTGCAATTCTTCTTGTGTCCGCCAGATGGCAGATATTCATGAATTGTAATGCGCATGCGCTTCAGTAATGTGTCGACTTGCAGGGGTTTCGTTTAAAAAAGATATCACAGTGTGCTATTGTAACTTGGCCTTGAGACTGAAGGAAGAGGTTGCAAAAATGTATCAATTTAGGCTTTTCATATTAAAGAAAGACAAAGACCAGTTTTGGTTACATTATTCTCCAGAGACCCGCCCGCCATGAGTGTTCAAGTGCAGCCCGCTTTCCAAAAACCCGACAGAAGTTACGCGTATTTTATCTAGGCCGCGATTAATGCAACAGAGGATAAGATGGCAACAGTTGTTTAAATTTATCAGTATTTTGTCGAAAACTATGACTTTTACTAATTTTCGCCAGCTCCTCATACGTGGAAGCGTGCAATAAGGAAAAGGTTATGTAGCAATCCCTGTTTTTATCATATTGAGCCACAATTTGTTGGAGGGTATTGGTGTGTATCACCGGCTTTTTCCTGTATCTATGATCATGATGACGGCAAAAGGCAAAGGGTCGTGTTAAAACCAACTAAGAAATGACAGTCGCTGCCAAGCAATGCACCAGCACCGGCTTCCAATGACGGTCCCGCCGTCAGTAACATCCCTGAGCCTGAGCCGGATTTCGCGTGCAGTTTCGATCAAGCTTGCATGTACCTAAGCAATTTCCAGCCTCATCAGCTGACTACAGGTGGACTAGTCCCGCTGCAAACTATCGACGTGGATGATCAAGAACGCTGGACTGGCAGTGGACCGGCGCCGGCGTCAGCTGAATGGGAAATTCTTCTGGTGAGTATTGTTGCCCTATTATTATCTGTGTTTTTTTTTTATTTCGACAATACAGTATCAATATCGGTGCGATTCAAAAGTCAAGCAATTCTCCTGTAAGCAATATTATTGGCTGAGCGGCTTCTACGGTACTGTACTACAGATACTGAACTACTGTATTGGTGGAACGCTAGGTGCATGCGCATTGGAACCTTCTTGAAACGCATACGGTATGCGTTTCATTACATCGACGGTAGGCGCATGCGCATGTGAACAGGAGACGCCCCCCGAGAAAATTATTGGTGGGACTGGCTGGGAACTTCTTTAGGGGACTGACCATTACAGTAAAACCTTTCTTTTTGTTTTTCCTCAGAAAAGAAAACGGCTAATGGAGGGATTTCGATGGATAATATCGCTTTGTGTAACAATGCCTGCTGAATCGGATTTAAAAAACCACGTACTAGAGTGTACAGTTTAGCGGCCGTAGTTATTGATTAGGATAGAATACTGTAATACTGTACCTGAAACAGTATGCTGATGTTTTCCGGCCGTACAGTATACTGTACAATACTTTTTAATATACAGTACAATATACTGTGTAATAAACCCGAAAAAATAAAATCTATGCATTTATTCTACATGTATCACATACATTATGTGTCTTCTACAGTATACAGTGCCAGTACGTACAGTACAGTTTGTGTCTTCTATTTTTTTTAATACTCATACTGAGCATGCCTACAGTATACAGTGCAGTATGCCTTGACATTCTAGAAACACTGTATTTTGTTACAGGAGCAAATGGAACAATGTAAAACAAATCAACATGTTCTTTTATTGGTGGAGTAAGTACAAAAACATTGATTTACAAATACTGTACAATGTAGAAACATTTTAAGTGCACAGCAATTCAAAACATCAACAGGTGTATGGTTTACTGCTACATGTGTGAAAACATTTATGTCAGTCAGTATGGTTTACAGTCACATGTTTTAAAAATAAATTCTTTATTCATAAAATAAGCAAAACACAACATCTCCTTTATTAAAGAACGGCTAGTCAAAACATATACTGTACAGTGGGATGGTGTGCAAAACAGTCTGCACCAGTACAGTCCTTGAGGGCAGCAAACAGGGCGTGTTTTCAGGGTAACCTTTGAAAACCATGCCTGTTTGCGGCCCCCAGGGACTGGAATTGAGCAGGTCCTATGTGTGTGGACAGCAAGTTAAAACATTTCTGTATAAATACAAGTAAAAAAACAAACAACAACATCTCCTTTATTTAAGTACAGCAGGTCAAATCATGTAGAGTACAATACAGTTCAGCACAACAGTATGGTCTTACAGAAAGTCCTCCACATTGTCCGTCCATGGCCGATTCCTTGCATGGCGCAAAACGCCATTAATGCAGTCTCGAACGACTTTCATTACAGGATCTGTAATTGGATAAAAGCACCGCATTTCATCCTGAATGTTCTTTCTTTTTAACGCGATTTCCTTCGTAGTTTACTTTGAAGGCCCAGTCGCAGTACAACGAGTAGGGAACATGGTGCTTAAAAAGTAACAAGGCATACTTGTGGGGTGCACCAGCACTCTTCACCCTATACTTCTCCCTGAGTGCCGGTGGCAGATCGCACAGGGTGATGTCGGGCGAATGTAGGTCTTTTGGGAGCGGGTATGCTTGAGGTGACGGGCGATGGTAGGTTGTCTGGGAGGAAGCTTTCCTCCAGTCTTGGTCGCCGTGTTGTCTCCTTGCGTGGTCTTGACGGGGTTGTCATGTCCACCTCAACGGCATACATGTACACTACATCTTCTGGTGGAGGGGGTGCGCTTGGTGATGGAAGGGGGTCGAAGGTCCCATTCATCACATCCATGTCATCCCCCTGCTCCAGCATCGGGGAAACAGGGGCATTAACACCGAGCAAATAATGTATGCCCGCTATGTCAGCCTCTATCTTCTCCATCCGTCGATCCATCCGTTGATCCATATCTAGCATCCGTTGATCCATATGTTGCATCCGTTGATCCATTTGTAGCATCCGTTGCTCCACATTTAGCATTGTCTCCAGAAGCAGATCTATCTTTGCTAGCACAATAGAATTCCCGGGGAGATCCACAGTTATCCCATTCAGCATCCGGTCTAACGAGCTGCTTCTTGTGCATGGCATGTGAACATCTGAAGAAGAAGAGTGGAGGAGGTGACCTGTGGATATCCGGTAGAGGAGAAGCGGCAGCGTCGTCGAAGAGGGATGGAGAAAGTGACCTTTGGATTTCCGGGCGAGAAGCAGAGTCGTCTAAGAGCAAAGGAGAAAGTGACCCGTGGATTTCAGAGGCAGCATCGTCGGATAGAACTGGAGAAGATAGCCTGTGGGTTTCCATGAGGGCGGCGGCAGCGTCAAGGATGTGGGGTGGAGAAGACGGGCTGAAGATTTCCGAGACAGCGGCGACAGAGTCGTCGAAGCGTATGTGAGGAAGTGGTCTGCGGGTTCGATGGGTTGGCTGCCAATCGTTTTGCATCCAGAGTACATCTCCGTATATCTTCTTGACATAATAAGGCTGACGTCTATGAAAACCCTTAGCCTTTGGGGTCAGCAGAAGGTTTTCTTTATTGGCCTTAGCCTGTCACTTTTGCCTTGGCGTGGAAACGGCAACCGCCTTTCGCTTTTTCTGCTTGACAGGCACGGCAGAGGCGAGTGGGTTCCTGCGTCCGTAGAATCGGGGTTGCTCCATGGAAGCAGGAGGCACAATGCAGTATCTGGACAAGAGCAAGTTCAGATAAAGATCATCGAGTGGTGGGCTATGCAAAGTGTGTAACCTTTTATGCATGGCGACCAGGTACTGCTGCGGCCAAGTTTATTCGAGCATTTGCCCGTTCTTGGCCGCAGCAGTAGCCTGGCGTGCGCCCGAGTGAGACGGGCACGCGCCGAAGCAGCGGAAGAGCGCCCTCCGATCGGGGCGCTCTCCCTACCGCTGCCGGGTCTGCCGGGTCCCCCGGAACCCCCTGCCGCTGTCCCGCGATCGCGGGACACCAGGGCTCCCTCGGGGAGCCCCTGGATGTGCGTGCAGGGGGCGCACGCTCCCGAAGACGCGTGACCGCGCGTCTATGATGCGCGGCACGCCGAGGGGCGGCCACTAGCAAGCCGGGAAATCTCCCGGCTTGCGGTACCGACCACACTGCAATAAAGTGTGTCGGTACTGTACAGGTGTTGAAAGTGGGCGTACTCTAATGTGAGTCATTACCGTATAAATACACCATCCATTTTGTGGCTTCACTGCACATTGAATACACATCGACTAAACATCGAATATACATTCTTGTGTTTGTATTTCTTTCTAGTCGCAGCAATGCCTGTTAAAAAGATTTCCAAGCTCAGCATGCGAATTAAGGACATGTACACGAGCGGACACCGAATTGCTGCTATCCAACGCTGGTGCCAGCAACCACCGTGAGCTATCATGCACACAAAAAAAACGGAGACCGCAAAAGGGCACCAAGGGTAAATAACGCGTAAGTATATTTATACAACTTTAAAAAAAATGTCATTTTAATTTAAATCTAATATTTTTGTTATTTCTGTAGATTTATATTACAGCAGTATATATATATATTTTGTATATTTATATCAGTACAGTATATATATTTAGTATATTTATATTTATACTACAACAGTATATATATTTTGTATATTAATATTTATATTACAACAGTATATTTATTTTGTATATTTATATTTATATTACAATAGTACAACAGTATATATATTTTGTATATTTATATCAGTACAGTATATATATTTTGTATATTTATATTTATATTACAACAGTATATATATTTTGTATATTTATATTTATATATAATTTTTATATTGCTGCATATTAATAAAACAATATATTTTCTTTACATTGTAGGGATTCAACTCTTCTGGTGGACTAAATAAGTGAGGAGAATGATGAGAAGAGTGCATTAAGGGTCAAATACACTCTGCAGGAAAAGCACAATCTGACTGTATCCGAGACCAGCATAAAGAAGATGAGATGCAGCATTGGATGGAAATATGGACGTGTGAGGTAAGTACTGGACAGTACAGGAGGTAAAAGTGTTGTTTAGGAAACTGTACTGTACCGCTAAAATTATTTATTCCTTGTCATTACAGAGCGTACCCCATGATACGGGACGCAAACAAAATCAAAAGAGTGGTCCAGGCCCAGGCATGGATCGACAGTGGGGAGATTTTCCAGGATTGCATCTTCACTGACGAGTCTACTGTGTCGCTGGAGAGATTTGCAAGCTTTGCATTCCACAAAAAAGGCTGCATATCTTTGAAGCCGCAGCCAAAACACCCCATGAATCAGAATGTGTGGGGTGCCATCTCTAGGCGTGGACCAGGATGCATTGTCATCTTTGAAGGTAAAATATATCAAATATAATGTAGCCTTATGCACTGTACTTTACTAGTGTAACCTTACTGTATGCACTGTACTGTACTATTGTGCAGTTTTTTGAGCACTTTTCTTTTCTTGCTATAGGAATAATGAATAAAGCTTTCTTCCAAGACAACATTGTCCCTGAGATAGTGCAATATATCACACGCGAGTTCCCCAATGGTCACCGCTTCTACCAGGACAATAACCCGAAGCACACCGCATCAACAGCGCATATCCTTGAGCGCGGTATCAACTGGGTGAAGACGCCAGCGGAGTAAGTGCAGTAGACCATGTCTCATTTTTTCCCCACTGTTTTTACTGTGTACTGTATCTCTTAAACTAATTGTCCTTTTTTCCAATGACAGATCGCCAGACTTCAATCCGATCGAAATGGTCTGGCATCAGCTGAAGGACAATATCTGGAAAGTGGCGAAACCCTCCAAAAAGGACGAGTTGTTGAAAGGCATAATGAGTTTTTGGAACGATGTACTCACCGTGGAACGCTGCAATGAATATATAGACCATATGCGACTGTGTTGCCCATTGTGATCGCGCGTAATGGGCAAGCATCAGGAAAGTAGTACTGTGCAGTAGTATTGTAAGTACAGTATGATACAGGTAAGTATGGCACAGATTTTTTCTTTCCCAATAGTCAGAGTATACAGTACAGTAGTTACAGGTTTTTTTTTTACAGAGAGAGCAGCACCAGCCATCAGGTTACATACAGTAGTATTTAACAGTAGTAAGAGTATACAGTAGTTCCAGTATACTGTACAGTAGACTAGTTTGACAGTAGTACAGTAACTGCCTACTAACTGGTCATTTTTTTTCTTTTCAGAGAAAGCAGCACCAGCCATCTAAAGTAGTACTACATATCACACAATGCCATAATACAGTACGCACATACAGTAACTGCACTAATTTTTTGTTTTCTTGTTGTTTCAGGAAAAAAGGGTGGCCTGGGGGGAGGTGGGGTGTTGTGTCCAACCTAATCTGTTTGTACAGTCAAATGTACAGTATATAAACAGCAGTATTGATGTACACAAAACCTCTCCTCTCTCAATGAACTACTGTACTGTACACGGAATGAGGAACAAGATAACGACGGAAAAAATAATATTACTATGTACAGTATACTGTATATATACAGTATATATATATATATATATATATACAATATATATATATATATATATATATATATATATATATATATATATATATATATATATATATATATATATTATTACATAATATTCTTATAAATGAGCATAATTCATGTTTCTCTATGTTTTACAAATGTTTTATACATGTTTATCCAATTTCAATCTGCCAGAAGAACTTAATAAAGACTACATTATGTATTATTCATTATTATTTTTATATTTGTATTTTTTTGTTCCTGATAAAATAAAATAAATATTTATTCACATTCCTGGTAATCATAATCATTGGCAACAACCACCCCCCCCACCCCTATATTATATGAATGAATGACAAAACAATATGAATCAGTCAATGGTTTTTTACTCTCAATTCTCACAATGCTATGCAAATCAGATTTACATTTCAAATTCGAGAAGGGATTTTCCAAAGCGTTACCATAAACAAAGCCTCAAAGGGTTGGGGGGGTTGGGTGAGTCATGTGCAGTAATCAGCTAGCTCCCATCTCAAAGAGGCTTAGAGTACACGCAGGCGCAGTGAGGCGATTGACGCTCGGCTAGGGACGGATTAAATACACAATGACTAACTTCAGAAAATGAATGACTCTGTGGAGGTGTCTGTCGAAAAGAGTTTGTGTGTGCGTGGGGGAGGGATGAAGGATTAGTTGTGCTGCAGTTCAAAGAAACTACATACTGTAGAGTAGAGTACAGTAATTTCAAAAGGCAGTTCATCATAATAATTTGATCAATAAACCCCCAAATACAACCCCCAAATACAGTACATAAAAAGCAAGTCACTTCATCTCCCTGTGCCTCAGACACCAAAAACATACAGTAGATTGTGAGCTCCACGGGACAGGGAGGGACCTGTGCCTGCAAAATGTCTCTGGAAAGCGCTACGTATACTGTAATTAACAGCGCTATACTAAAACATGCTATTTTTATTATAATATCAAGGTGATGCTCTGTGCAAATCAAATTCGAGAAGGGGCTTAGAGTACACGCAGGCGCAGTGAGGCGATTGACGCTCGGTTAGGGACAGATTAAAAACACAATGACTAACTTCAGAAAATGAATAACTCTGTGGAGGTGTCTGTCGAATGACTCTGTGGAGAGGGGGGGTTGGGTGACTCATGCGCAGCTAAGCAGCTATATAGCTCCCATCTGAACAAGGATTACACGCAAGCGCAGTGAGGCTTTGAAGCTCGGCTATGGACGGATTAAAAACACAATGGCAAGATTCCAAAAATTAAAGACAGCCACATGAAGTTCAAAGCTAAAGACATACTTTAATTTCAAAATCATCATAATAATACACCCCCAAATACAGTACGTAAAAAGCACACAAATCATCCATGTGCAGTCAAACGCGCAGGGTTGCAGACAAAAGCTACTGTACAGCACAGAATGAATATCGTAATACAGTAAGATGGTTTTTGCAGGCTTGTGGAGAAAAAAAAATTACAATAAAAAAATTATTTTTCACTCACTCAAGCAAGCAGTGGTGGGTGTCAAGCAGGAATGTGATTGAAACCAGACACAAGTTCAAAGGAATGGTGTGGGAGAGATGTACTGCATTGCACAGAAGATAAGAAGTTGAAATACCCTGCAGTGCAGTAAATTATCCCGAGCGAGGGGAGAGCGCTGCATATGCCGAAATGTGATACTGTTACAGTACAGTACACGCCTATGCGTTTCAACAATTTTCAAATGAGACATACTGTACTGCAGAACAGCACTGCAAATGCATGTATACTTTAAATATGCAAATTTACAATTACTGCGCGTGCACACACAGACTGTGTACTGACGTAGGTTGAACTGCGGAGGTATTAGACTTCCAAGACAACAGCTCGCAAACGCCCCCCTGAGTTTTTACACGGCATTGCAGTATTGCAGATAGCGATAATAAAATGCTAATATCACGAGCGCGAAAATAACGCAGTTCACTCCGGGCGAAAACGACACAAAACCGCACATAACCGGGATAATCTGAAAACCGCGGATCTAGCCGATTAAGACTCAGGTCGGCCGCCACTGTACAATGCTTTGTGTTACAGCTGACCTCAGGAATCCCATCACCAAGAACAGTACTTTGACTGTAACATGTAAATAAATGACTTGCATAAACCAGTTTGGTACAACCTGGGTTTAGTGTCCCCTGGGGTTCCACATAAGATTGCAAGGGGATCCCTAAAAATATATATATTTTGTATTCGTGAATAATTTATTAGTCAAGACCAATCATTTGATTTTTTTTTACCAATTTTTGAAAGTAATGGTTATTACATGTTATGTTGTAATGTTATAACTCATTTAATACATAAAGCTATTGGATTACTTGTAAGCCCAACCACCACTACAGTATATTATCTTCACGTACAGATGTATCCAGACTTTAAGCAGAGCATGAGTGGAAAAAAGCATTTGCCTGCGGCTACGGGAATGCAAGAGCTGTGGGTAGCCGCAGAAGCTCAATATTTGCTTTGATCAGTTTCTCCCCGGTATTCCCTGACTACAAGGAAACTTATATTGGCTTATGGCTACATCTGTACATAGTATACAGTATGTGCTGGGGTTCTACAAAGTCACACTACATGTAAAAGAATCTGCAGTACATAATAGGTTGAAAACGAGTGGCATAGACCATAATGGCAGAAGATAAATATAATCTGTATATTTATTCCTATAGTTCCCCTGTCCTCATTCATATCTGCGTGGGCTGAATGCAAAATGCATATTACAGATATACCTACAGTAAGTAACAGTAATATGAGTGGGGTTGTATGATTATTTACAGAGGCAGTCCATATGTCATTCTTTTTTTGTCAGGTAGTGCAGGTACTGACATTTTTATTGCCAATAAAAATGCTATCCTCTTTGCTTCCTTCCACAGTTTTCATTTACCCTCTCGCCCCCTCAATTTTCCCCTTAAATTAACGTCTCATGTCTATAATCTAACATCCAAGACATTCAACTAAACCAACCTTTCACTTAAGCCGTTTCAACAATTATCTATGTCTCCAGACAAACCTATTATTAATTACAAACCCACCCATATTATTATTCCATCTGCAACATATCCCGCAAGTCTGCTCCTCGTCTGAAAAAGTGCCAATTTAAAGAGATTGTTGCACATCATTTATGTAACGAAGACCTCCTCTTTACCCAATCACTCCTTCTTCCAGACAATCAGTAAATCCAGTTTAATTATGTTGTATGGAATTTATCATCATCAATAAACTGAAAGTGAACCGCCAGGCAAATGCTCACATTAAAGCTCTTTTCTCCCTAGAACCGTGTTGTTTTTATAAGTAGCTTTAGTTGCAATCTGACTAGAGGCAGAGGGAGAACGCTCCTGTTGGAAACAGCAGATTGGAACTGATTATGACAGTGTTTATGTATGTTTTTGCAGCTAATAAATCTCTCCTCGGGAAACCAGTGTGTGTCTCCCTTGTCACTTTATGCTGAAATATTGACACAACAACCAAGGCACAAAGGCCAGCTTCCTGCTTGATTCACATAAACAATCTGGACTCTGTTATATTAAAAGATACTAAAAGGTTTCGGCTGGAAAAAAAAACCCACGGTAAATTCATCCACAATCCCATTATTTATGAAGCACCTCTTTCTACAACAGACAAATGAACAGAGAAAATTAAAAAGATTTAAGCCGATTAATAGTACGAGCAACAGACACTTTGGCCCATGTTTACTAAGCCGTGCCGTTCCATAAGACAAGTTCTGGTGCTGGAAGACACCTTACATCTCTTTACTTGAACGGACCATGAGATTGTAATAAGATTGTAAGCTCCTCGGAGCAGGGACTCCTCTCCGAAATGTTACTTTTATATCTGAAGCTCTCATTCCCATGACCTGTGATTTGTAATATTTGTTATTTATATGATTGTCACGTGTATTACTGCTGTGAAGCGCTATGTACATTAATGGCGCTATATAAATAAAGACATACATACAAGACATATTCTTGCACTGGAATGAGACTTAGGGATATGGGACATTGTCTGCAAGAGTCTAGGGATGTGCAACATTTTCCAAAATGCATTCGCAAACTCTTGTGGGTTTTTTTTTAACCATAATTATTTATTTTCGAAGCAGTTTACAGAACCTGTAAGGGATAAAGATTTTCAGAAATCACACATTTCTGGTATCAATTCCCTGTTTTGCCAATTAATCACCATCCAGTCACAGTTTGCAAGTGATTTTCAAAGCATTTTCTCCTCCCCAACAATAACCATATTTCAGGTTCTTTCATCTAGCGTCATTAATTTAAATGCTTGGCAAATTTTGACCATGCAGCTACTAAGTTCAGACCAATTTGCTAATTTTGCATGTTTCACAAACATATTCAAAAGCTTTGCAAGTCTCTACGCAAAACATACTGTGAGAAATATTTATAAATAATGCTAGTGTTCAATATACAAAAACAGTATTATTTCACTGATTTAAATGTAAGTACAGTTTAACCATAAATATAGAAATAACAAAGAAAATGCATATAAGGCATATTTTTGGCCTTTTTCAAACTCAATGGCTTTCAACAAGAAAGCATATTTAGCAAATTTACAGCATTTTTTAATCACAATTCCTTGTTGTGCCTAGTGAAATATTTATTTATTTATAAAATGTTTTACCAGGAAGTAATACATTGAGAGTTACCTCTCATTTTCAAGTATGTCCTGGGCACAGAGTTATGATGACAGATACATGTGTAGCCGGGCCCACTTCTTACCTCCGGTATAGGGGGTGAGGCTGCAAGGTGGATTGGAGCTCCGCGGCAGACCAGGAGTCTGGGGAAGACTGTGCAGAGTTGTGGCAGCCATTTTAGAGTGGCTCCACAAGACGAAGAGCGGGACTACAAGTCCCAGGGTCCTCGGGGAGAGAGTCCCACATGGGGTGTATGTGCCAATAGGGCTCCAAGCAGAGGGGAGACAGGATATCCTCCGAAGCGGAGGACACGCAGGCCAGTCGGACGGAGGAGAGCAAGAAGATAGGTAGTGTCAGGGAATCAGTGCTTCCCTGGACTAGGCCCAGTCTTGCCCCTTAGGCCCCATCTAGGCCCTGAGCCACTTCAGTTAAGTGTTACAGGGAAGGCCCCAGATAGGGACACTTCCCCTTAGTATACTCTAGTGCTGTTGTACCAGTGACCGAACGACCACGCGGTGCCCTGCGGTCTGGGACCAGGCCACAGGCCACAGAGACATTGTGTGAGACCCTCTAGCTGGAGCTCGCACCTCACACAGTGGATCGGGACTCTTAAGGAGAGAGGGGATTGTTGGAGGCCCCACATCGTGGGACAAGACTGATCCTCTATCTCACCAGCTGCACCTGGGTACAGGAGTGCCTAGGCAGGTATAAAGTGCACCAAAGGTTCACATGAGTAGTGCTACCTCATACATCGGGTGGGACTAATATTGGGAAGGACACCAGGGTTATTGGTACCTCCGTACTTTGGGGGAACTACCAAGGTTGGTCTTTTGGGTATACCCTGGGGGGTTACCACTGTTATTGTTATTGTACTGCATGTGTGTTAGAAAATATTAGTTATATACATGTGTGTGTATTATTTGATACTGTATTGGTTCCTGTGAGGGGTTATTCCACCAACGCTGGAATCCCCCACCTGTACCGAGAGGAGAAAGAGCTCAACCCAGGCTTCCAGCGGCAGAGGCTTAGGCCTCCTGTGAGTGAACAGGTATATCAGCACACGTAGTTCCCTTAGACATAAGTACCCCATTCCGGGTTCTGTATCTCGGGAAGCAGGGGGTCCCTGGACCTCAAATGAATTCAGTACTTCTCCGGAGACCCCCTGCTATAGTACACTTTTTAAAATTTAAATAAAAACACTGCAATCGCCTGTAAGAGCTCTGCAGGGAGAAGCAGCTCTCTCTGTGCAGCTCTCTATGAAGCTCTTACAGACTGCAGCCAGATCACACAGGGAAGAACTAAGGCCGAGCTCATGGTGGCAGCGTGGGTGTGCGCTTCCGTGCATGCCACCGCGCATAATCCTGCAGCCCCAGCAATGTGTGCACTAGGCTGCAGGAGATTGGGGAGGCGATCCGGGGCATGGCGGGAGCATGGTGATCACGTTTTGGATGCACCATGAAGCTGGTTCACCCTCATTGGCTGAACCAGCTCACGTGACGCTGATGTCATGTGACTGCAGCCAGAAATCTCAAATGTACTTGTCGGCCAAAATGTAGTAGTGTGGGCACTTGAGGAACTACAATAGGAACACAGGTAAGAGTCTCGAATGTGCGCTCGTAGTGACGCCGCCACCATGAGCGCGGTCTAAGGCCACGTCCATGGTGACTGCGGCCACGTGCTGAAGTGATCAAATTGACGTGCCTCTATGAGGCTGTCTTTAGAGCGTGCAACCACGCGAGTGGCCAGAGGCGTCAGCGCTCGCGATGCAACAAATACATTTGTTTCCCCGCATGACGTCAGTTCACATAAGTGTTCGTCCAATGAAGACGAACCAGCTCCGTGATGTCACAGCCACGACACACCCTCCTCATCGCGTCATCTATAGGGCACACATCGCTCCAGCTAGAGCAAAGCGTGAAGCCCCTCGCACCGTCACATCTGCGCAAGGACCCACAATGGACCAAGCCTTAGAAAGAAAGAGACTGAGATACCATCGCTGCTGTCCCATTGGCATTTTCTTATCTCACGGTTTGAGACTTGTGGAAATGGTTTCTGATTCTTTCTGAATACCGTCATAACACAAATGTCAAATCATTTGATGGGATCATGCCAAACTGTTCGAGAGAGCAGCAATTTGATCGAAGTTACTAGAATAGGCCTCATAGAATCAGCTAATAGATCTCTTTACATTTAAAGACCAAAAAGAAGACCAACATATTATATTATCCATCATGACTTCTTATCTCAATGCACCATAAAGTTGAAATGTAAAACAATTACATGGAATTAGTGAAATAATAAAATGCGATTTTGCTCCAAATCTGCAAGATTTTAACCAATTTTGGTTCCATCAAATTTGCTGTGTTGTAATAGAAGAGCTATTAGGAACACTTTAGCTTTTGAACAAACCATGTCACAATTCACAGGTCAGAAATCAGGGCACTGACAAGTAATTCTATGTCTCCTCCTTATTGAACCACTCTACCAATAGAAGGAGGTCAGGAGTCCTTTGTTAGAAGATTAATTTGACCAAGGATAAATTAAACATGACAGCCAACATCCTACAACCTATTTTATTTATATACAAAAACTACAAGAGATAAACTTTGTTTGCAGAGTGCTACTATGCTGCTTTCTACTCTGCACCTTATAGTTATATAGTAGATGAGGTTGAAAAAAAAATGTCCATCAACCTATGCTAAATTTAGACGATAGATACTTATGCTATATTTGTACTTAGAGTATATTGATCCAGAGGAAGACAAACACAACCCCAGTGTAATAATCTCCAATGATATCTCATAAGGGGAAATTAAATTCCTTCCTGACTTCCTGACAAATATTGGCAATCAGAATACTCCATCGATCAACATCCATCTCATGTTTACTTATTTGGTATTGTAAGAGATGTGTGTAGAGGTATATTTAATGGAGACCCATTAGGGTGAAATGAAATCCTGGCTTTATTGCGCCTGTTCCTTTAAAAGTCAAAACATACAAAAAGAAACAAAATAAAGGCCTAATACACTTTGGAGAATAACTAAACCTTTAGTACAGCCCTTTCTAACTGGGTGGGTAGCTAAGCTAGTTACCACCCCAAATATATATATATACGACATGCAAATGAATATACAGGAATATTTACAGTTGCTTTATGCTTTACTGTGGAGGGTTTTGGTCACTTTTTTTACCCACCATAACCTTAATAGTGGTGGTGATTACCTACTCTTATCTGATTTGAGCAAATGTCAGCAACCCAACCTCACACTGATGATACCCATCAAGGTTGAAACATGTCTGTGAGTGGGTTAAGTGAATTTGCATCTCCCAAGTCCTTGCTTAAAAGCTGTGTTTAAAGCAGCATGCATTGGCTGAGGGTTGCTCATGTAATGTGAGCATGAGATAAAAAGTGGCACTGTGTGCTCATTTGCATGTCATTTCCCAGAATCCCTTGCTGCAGTGGAAGTGCTGTTTGCTGGGTGTTAATAGTGAAAGACAGGGTTGCAGACCTGTCTAAGACATGCAAATGAATATACAGGAATATTTACAGTTGCTATATATATATATATATATATATATAAAAGAGAAAAAAGTGCCCGCGTCATGACATCGGTATTCTGATGTACACAACGTGTGAAGTGTTTGAATAATGTCCGCTGCAGCTGTAGCCATGAAATAAAAGTGTGGCGAAGTCACACATCACACTCACACTCATAAGCGAACTCACACATCAACATGAATCTCCAAACCGCCGTTCTGCTAGCTCCGTCGTGTGATGTTTTCCTTTGGAACTCCACTGCTGGTGTCACCGTCTGTATGGTCCTCCGGAAACCTGGATATGCAGCAGAAATGTTCCTAGTTCATAGGTTCCCAATCCACGAGGGCAATAACAGCAGCTTTACTCTCCGGCATCAAGGTTGGCACTCGCTCAGCCACTGTAGTCCACTCGCACCACATGACCCTACGCATTTCTTCCATCAAAGCGGATACACACACACACAACAGTCCAACAAGAAAAGTCTCTATCTGTTTCTGTTGTTGTAGCCATAGAGGAAAGCCTCTCTGCTCTCCTGGGTCAGCACCCTTGTGTGCTATGGAAATGTCTGTCTCCAGGTATAGAGGTGTTGTCCCCTCATGTCTTGCTGTCAACACACAGTTCTGTGTGCTTCAAGACTCTCTCCTCATTGCATCACCTTTTGTGCTGAGGAAAATCTCTGCAGTCCTCCTTCTCCTTATGTCAGCCCAAATGTGAGCTACGGAATCTCTCTCCTGTGTCTCACATGAGACTTTTTACAGGGCTCTCATTAGTCCATATGGAGACTAGTTAATTGAGTGGCTGCAATTAACTCTCTCTCTCTGCTGGATTCTCAGAGCTCTGATGCTGCTTTATTTAAACAGGGATACGGCCCTGTTACAGGTATATTCCTGTATACCTTTCCTTTCTAAAAAGATGGCCAACCTTTTTTGAAGATATGTATTGTATCAGCCATCACAGTCTCCATGGGTAATGATTTCCACATGTAAATGTCCTTACTGTAAAGAACCCTTTCCTTTGGTTCTGGTGACACATCCTTATAAGCAACAGTATACAGTAGGTGACATTGCTGCTGTAGTTCTCTAAGTTAGCAGGAGTAGATTGATGTAACAAATATGCTTATCTGCAAGTGTGTAATTGATTTTCATATGGAAAACTGTCATATTGTGCTTGCATTCCTTGTGGGTTTATTTTCATTTTCTCAGGACTTTTATCCACAGCTGTTACTTTGCAGGCTAAAGTGATAATGTCTCTCAAATAGTGTTAGTAAATGAATAGATTAACATTTAATTAGAACTAATTAAATATGCAGAACTTAATATAGTACATATTGCTAAAGAAGAGCATCCAATCTACAAACTAATCCATTGAGTGCTATAAGTAGAATATATTTTATACCACTGAGTACTTCATGCCCCTGAGTAAATGCAGATGCTTGTTGAGATGTCTCACCTATCTTAATAACAATAACGCTTAAAACATAATTATATCCTTCATTAAAAACAAAATGACAACAACAAAAAATCTAACAGATCATTCTTATTTTATTCTTTGAGTTATCGAATTTGACCATTTTAAACAATGCTCGCCTAATAATAAACATCAACAAATTAGACTACAAGATGCTGTACAACCAGTAATCAAAATATTCATCGTTCCTTTCCATGGGTATTTACAATCTTGTTTAATCTGTAATTAATGCAAACTTGCACAAATGTAATGTCATTTAATTGTGCCCCTTTGTGTCTGTGAAGAAGCATTCTGTCTGAAACTGCTCGGTGGTTTTTGGCCTAATGTAATGAACCATGTGTATAAATAACCAACAGAAAAATACACAAAATGAAAACACAACCAGTCCTGGTATTTCGACCACTTTTTTTCAGGGTGTACACCTTTAAAGTCCCAAACCCACTTTGCATGATATGTTGGGGTTGCTAGACTTTTACGCAAAGTACTGTAAAGCACTCAGCTGTGCCACAAAGTTTGCAGATTTGCACATCTAAATCTGAAAGCCTAAATGCGAAAAGTACAAAACATGTATCATAACAATGTGTAGCATCTGCAGAGAGATTTACCTGCCAGGTCCGAAAAGATCTGGGAGTTCTGGGTTGAAACTTTTACATTTTATTGGAAAGCATAAAAGTCAGTGAAAAAGCTAAAAATCTGTGGGACTGACTCCAAATCAGTGAGAACAGTTGACATGAAGCTCGACTAAAGCATTTTCCTTGAAATGTTGCGGCTCCTGGTTATTAAGCAGGCAACCATCTTGTTCTCTGTGCTGCTGTTCATATTTTGCTGATGTACTGTAAAGCTATTTTTAATTAATCCAAGCCTGATGTCCAGCTGCTCCATTACCCTGCTACACAGTTGCTTAAAAGTACCTCACTCGGTGGTAAAAATGACTGCTATGTTATATCTTAAATTCAGTTTTTTGGAGGGCTCCTGCTTTAAAGGAGCAGTTCCATCTAGTCTGTTTCTCCCCCATTTTTACATAGATAGGAAAATTTAATTTCAGATCCTGTGGAACGCTGAACACAAGCTAATCAGCAGAAGAATCAATGTGATCTCCTCCTCTTCCATTAGCATAATCAGGCATGGATCTCAGAGATTCGAACCCGTGATGGCCATGTGCAGGAGGGGCTGGGGAACACTGCTACCAGTGGCCGCTCCAGCAGTCTACAAGTTAGGAACTGTGGACATTTTTTAAAATGTATTATAACTCTATGGAAACTCTTACAATTGTAATGTTACTGTGCAAAACCCCAGCCCACTTATAATTATGGCAAACATAAAATGTTGGGGTCTCGAAGAGTAAAAAATCCACCGTGACACATCTTTCACATTCACGCAAACATAAATGTATTAGCACATTGTTGCCAATTTTAAAAAAAATGCACATCTCATTAGTTTTCTGCTTGCGAAATACATTTCTTCCAGTGATGACTTTTTCTGCATATGATATGGATTTCTTAATAATAAAATGATAGACATTGAAGCCCGAGATCATTATGAATATGTATTGTAGCGACAGTCTTATATTGTTGTAACAGTGACATACTATTGTGTATACAGTACTTCTTAACCTCACGAATGCTGGGCAGACTATAATGATCTGGTAAAGTTATTTCTAGGGTTTCAAATGAAACCAAGAAAATAATAAAGTAACATATGCCATTATTTGCCCAAGTCATAGTGACTTAGTGCCAAAATTATTAATATTATTATGTCTATAAGCTTCTGTACTAGATTGGTTAAAGAGATGCATAGCAATCATATATAATGTTGATTGTATGATAAAAATTCATCTTATGATTTGAAGAATGTGTATTCTGAACATAAAAAAAAATTTGACTTAAAGGAGCAGTTCCACCTTAACCCCCCCCCCCCCCCCCCCCCCACACACACATTTTTTTTATATAGGTGAGAAACTCAGAGCTGTAATAAACTTGGTTTAGCCCTGGTTGCCGGGATACTTACTGTAGAATGTGCAACGGGTACTTCATGGAGTTTTAAATCCCCCCCGCATGATGCGGACCAATGGGATACCATCACAGCTTCCTACTGGCCTGGGAGATTTACACCTCCTTTTGTTTCCCATAGAGCAGGGGTGGAATTAAATGGGGGAAGATCAATTTTACTTTATTTTATTGCAGGAGACTCCAGTCCTCAAGGGCCACCAACATTCAGGTTTTAAGGATATCCCTGCTTTGGCACAGGTATCTTTATCAGTGGCGCAGTCTTTAACTACACCACTTGTGCTGAAGCAGTCTACACCAAGAATACCTCCCCATTTGTATTAATCCTATCCACACTATCATCGAGGCATCCCTTAAGCAAGGAATGGTCCTATCCAGCCTTAAGCGCGCCATAACAAAACGTCTGCTAAAAAAACTCTCTCCATTCAACATAGAAAGTATTCCATTCCTCACGAAAATAAAGGAAACATGTTACTTACCAACTCCAATGCCATCTTGAAACTCATACTATACTGGGCATTTACTAGTCAGGATTTACCTCCCAACATGTCACTAAATCGGCCCTCCTGACTATATAGGACGATATAATACACCTACTCGATAAAGGATATGATGTGGCCCTCATACTTCTCGATCTGTTGTCTGCACTTGACACTTCATCATAAAATGACGACCACTAAAATTAAGGAAGTGGCTGACCTCAGAGACACTGCACTTGATTGGATCATCTCCTTCTTGAAAGACTGCACGCAATCCACCCATATGGGACAACATATGGCACCATATACCACGGTTACATGTGTAATACCACAAGGCTCATTTCTTTCCCCCCTCCTGTACAAGATCTGCATTAAACCTTCAACAGACCTCATTAGAACAAAAGGACATTGATCCCGTCTTTATACCAATGACACTTGGGTATACCTTGGACCATCCAATAATCATAAGGAACAAGCCGATTCACTTATTCAATGTCTTAATAACATCCAAGAATGGATGACTTCTAACTTCCTTCAACTTAGCCCTGATAAGACTGAAATAATGATTCTGCAAGCAAAGGACCACCCTACCAATGAACAAATCGCAAGAGATCAGGAACTCTGCCCTTCAATAAGTACTGTAACTGTTATATTACAAAAAACAAATACATTATAAAGAAACAAGAAAGTTTATTGCTTGAATTTACAACAAAACAAGAGAGAAATATAGGCATCATCCTGAATGAGAAAAAAGAAAAAGAAAACAGCGCAAAAAAACCTCATGGTGTAGTATTAAAAATAAATTGTATAAAGTTAAATGGTGATTATTGCACGTACATCAATAAAAGCATAATTCAGCATGACATGTTAGGGACATGTTACCACTCGCAGGAAACAGCTATGTGCAGGCTGATGTGTATCTGGATCGTCCTCTGGTCCTCTATATACAGCTCAGCAAAGGGTTGCACGTCTCTTAGATGGTCCTCCTTGTAAGGTGTTCGCCAGTCTCCGTCAAACCGCTTTAGTGAGAAGTTTGTGCCTCTTTCAGGGATCTCCCTGCAGCAGCCGTCAGCTCCGACACGATATCCTCACAGGCAGTTCCGGATTGACCGCAGTGGCGTCTGACGTCATCAGACGGCGTCCGTCTATGCTCGCGTCTCTTTGCTCACAAGCAGAGAGACGCGAGCATAGACGGACGCCGTCTGATGACGTCAGACGCCACTGCGGTCAATCCGGAACTGCCTGTGAGGATATCGTGTCGGAGCTGACGGCTGCTGCAGGGAGATCCCTGAAAGAGGCACAAACTTCTCACTAAAGCGGTTTGACGGAGACTGGCGAACACCTTACAAGGAGGACCATCTAAGAGACGTGCAACCCTTTGCTGAGCTGTATATAGAGGACCAGAGGACGATCCAGATACACATCAGCCTGCACATAGCTGTTTCCTGCGAGTGGTAACATGTCCCTAACATGTCATGCTGAATTATGCTTTTATTGATGTACGTGCAATAATCACCATTTAACTTTATAAAATTTATTTTTAATACTACACCATGAGGTTTTTTTGCGCTGTTTTCTTTTTCTTTTTTCTGTACTAGCTGGATAGCTGAGCCATCCCTCAAGAGCAGCAGCACAAAACCTCCCTATACTAAGGTTATATTTGTCTTGATCACAATATCACTTAATCCTTATTTACCACGAATGTGCGCAATATTTGTTTGTTTCACATCATCCTGAATGACCAAGTCATCCCAAGTCAACGCCACAGCTAAATCTTTAGTCAATGCACTGAGAGGATTGCCCATCTCCTGACAAAAAAAAGACCTCACCATTGTCACAGTCACCCTGGTGCTTTCTCGACTATACAGTAATAACTCTCTCTAGGTAGGAATGCCGACCTACCATTTTCTTACTCTCGAAGAGATCCAAAACTCTGCAACCAGACATTACTTGCACCAGGAACTTCAGCCATATCACCTCTCAATTGAGAAAACTTCACTGGTTGCCCACCAAGCAAAGAGAAACATTTAAACTCCTCACTATGGTACTCCAGACGCTCCATGAAACAGAACCTCTCTACCTTCAATCAAACCCATCTATAATCTATGATCCCAAAACCTTTAACTTCTAAAAGTTCCAAGATTCAAATGCACTAGACGAGCTGGTCATGACCCTTTGGTACAGAGAGCCACGGAATTCTCTCCCCATATTCATCAGACTATCCCACTTTCAGAAAATGGGTCAAGACTTGGTTCTTTCAAATCGCCTTTCTGCGCCACGATTGATTCTTTGCTCCACCTTTGGAGTTTGAAAAAGCACATAGGAGCAGTGTTCGCTCTGTGAATGCGCTATACACGATATTGAAATAGATCTCAGGAAGCAGGGGGTCCATAGAGCTTAAACTAACGTGGTAATGCCACTGGTAATGTATCTGGTCAGATTGAAATTACACAGGATTTAGTAAAAACGTGTTTTATATGAAACAAATCAGTTTAATTTTGAAAAAAGCGATTGAAAAGGTCTACTTTAGTTTCTTTATATCCGCTACAAGGGAACTCCCCTAAAAATGGCTCACCTGCTGTCTATACCATCCTAAAAATGTGCTTCTTGTATTTTTTGTTTATAATAATTAGCCTGGTTGTTGGAAGCTTTATAGAGGAAGTGTACATACTGTAGCAATGTAAATATGCCTATTTGAAAACAGACACAATGTTTTAATGCCTTTTGAATATTGAAATTAATGACCCTGCCTTTTAGTTGACACATGTCATTTGTTAAATGAACAGATGTGTCGGGTTTGTCATAGTGATATTACACATAGGAACACTTTAGCACATTAGAACATTGCCTGCAAGCATGCCAACAGTAATGTCTACTACCTAGCATGACAGTACACATAAAACAACTGTTCACTTCATGTTCACTCCACCTAATGCAAATCTTTTCAATCTCTACATAGCGCTCTTTGTATTTATGATTTAACAGTTTAGGTCAACCCTAGCTACAGTATGTGCTGAAGGTGGTCCAGTTTAATATAACCAAAATAAGTATTTGTCCCTTTATCATAGTTATAATTCAACATGTTACGCATATATTCGTTGCTTTATACCTGTGATTATGTGAGAGGAAATAACTCCACCCTTTGCTGCCTACAAATTCCCCTCCCCTTCAGGTGTTCCTTGCCTAGCCAGGACAAATCAAACCATCTCCTCCTCCTCCACCGACACCTATCCCCAGGTTGACACCGCAAATGAATTCTGCCTCTATTCAAATCACGGGCATGGCATGGAAAGACCAACATTATTCACAATCCACTTCTTCATCAATAAAGTTCTCTCACTACGAGTTGCAATAAATACATACAATTAACAAGCTGGAGTCATAAATAAGCTTCCTTATATTTTCTATTGTTATGAAAACTAATTTACAAGTATTTTGTATTTGACTTTAAATTGGCAGTAAAGTTAGGGAAGTTAAAAAAATAGTCAATCCGCACTCAAGCTTCCTATAGTGATCTTTACTCCTTCGTCTTGCAGCTCCTGTTGCGCGGAGGCACCCCTCCTCCACCAGCGTCCACCGAAAGGAATACTCCACTAGCGGACAAACCACAGAAGGAAAAAAGCACAGAAGCGCACCAAGGTTGAAGAAACATGTATTCACAAATACAATAAAAATGTAACCAGTAACTTACATGTAATAGTTGGTAGTCCAGTAGAAAATAAACAGTCTGTTTATTTTCTACTGGACTTCCAACTATTACTTACATGTAAGTTACTGGTTGCATTTTTATTGTATGTGTGCATGTTTCTTCAACCTTGGTGCGCTTCTGTGCTTTTTTCCTTCTAAAGTTAGGGAAACATTATCTACAAATATTATAGGAAGGATGGGATTTTAACCATGCTTCGAAATCCTCTACACAGGCACCTCTTTATCAACATAAAAACAAATGAGGCAGTTGAAACATTGCCCCCTAATAAGCTTTCAAATAGCTAAAAGCAGCTTGACCTCTAATTTGTATAAGAATTATCATATGTACATGTAATTCCCACTTTGACAATAGCTTTGCCCACTGGCATTAAGGATTTATTCTCATTTCTTTTTAGAAATTTAGAAAACTGGAGAACGATGGGAACATTATCATCAACTACACTGCTGTTATTAAGGAAGAAAGAGAAAAAGAGCAACCTACAGACCCCTAGTGACTGCAATTGTAAGTTCCCTGCTGCTGCCGTTAGCAAAGAGTGGTCTACCGGGAAATGAGTTCACGCAATGGCTGCACAAGAAAGATGTTGTTTGTTTGAATATGTGCTGTGTAGGATCCTTGGTAATAACAATTTATTTTAGTTTTATTCCCTTACAAAAATACTGTAGTACATTGGAAGCCAACTGATGTAGGAGAGTGATACACTTTCTATATCTAGTAGTATAAAGAGAACAGCAACATATTTTATACATTTAAATTATGTTGTACCTTGCTAGTACTGACTCCTTTGTATATAATTTCTAATATACATGCTTGAGGGTGACAGTAATAAAGGAAGCACATAGATCAACTGAGACCTCACAAACACGGCCCACATAATTATATACATCTAGAAAACTAAAACACTGTATAAAAGATAAGACCTTCTTCCTTTTGTGCAGACACGTACTCAGGCAAAGTGTGTGTTGTTTGTGGCTCTGGCAAAGGGTATTTACTGCAGATTGAAGTTAAATTATAGAGAAAAGAGTGGTGACAGAGAATGGAAACATAGCAAGGGAACTATGGAAATTTGAGATTTAGCTCTGTGAAATTGCTACATTACTGAATTCAATGTGAACAATTCAATGTTTACACTGAGACTAAAAAAAAGGAACGCACAGAAGACAGGGAGGAAAGGACAGGTGATTGTATTGTATGTCTTTATGTATATAGTGCCATTAATGTACATACAGACGAGACCACGACTATTCTAAAGCTTGCTTTATACTAGCCCTATTACATTCTGGGTATGTGCTGGGTGTAACCTGGCTAGTTTAAGGCAAGTTTAAGGCATTTCTGCATTGACTAATGACCCATAGGATTAACACAGTAGGGGTCCCTGGCGGTCCTATTCAGTTTGAATGGGACTGCCAGGGACCCCCGCTGTCAATCTGATGGGCAATTAATCAATGCAGAAATGCTTGGTCCAGTTTAAGGCAAGTTTAAGGCATGTTTAAGGCATGTACCTGGGTGTACCTGGGTCTTTTTGGCGATTGCCACTGGTTTGTGTTAGAATAACTGTGGTCACTACAGTAGCGCTTTACAGTAGTAATACACGTGACAATCATATAAATAACAAATAATACAAATAACAGATCATGGGAATAAGTGCTTCAAACATAAAAGTAACATTTCGGAAGAGGAGTCCCTGCTCCGAAGAGCTTACAATTTAATTGGTAGGTAGGAAGAACGTACAGAGACACTAGGGATTCTGGTAAGTGCGTCTGCAGAGGGCCAAGCTTTATGTATTGTGTGTATAGTATTAGCTAGTCATATGCTTCTTTAAGCAAGTGTGTCTTAAGGTGGGTCTTAAAGGTGGATAGAGAGGGTGCTAGTCGGGTATTGAGGGGAAGGGTATTCCAGAGATGTGGGACAGTCGGTGAGATAGGTTTAAGTCAGGAGAGAGCTTTAGATACAAAGGGGGGGAGAGAAGACATCCATGGGCAGAATGCAAGAGTCGGGATGGTGCATGGCGAGAAATTAGGGCTGAGATGTAAGGAGCGGCAGAAGAGTGTAAAGCTTTAAAAGTGAGGAGGAGAATTGAGTGTGAGATGCAGGATTTGATAGGAAACCAGGAGAGGGATTTCAGCAGGGGAGATGCTGAGACAGATTTAGGAAAGAGTAGAATGATTCTGGCAGCAGTGTTTAGGATAGATTGTAGGGGAGACAGTGAGATGCAGGAAGGCTGGAAAGCAGGACATTACAGTAATCAAGAAGATAGAATGAGGGCCTGAGTCAGAGTTTTAGCAGCCGAGCAAGAGAGGAAAGGGTGTATCTTTGTAATATTGCGGAGGAAAAAGCGACAGGTTTAGATAGGTTTTAATGTGAGAGGAGAATGTGAGAGAGGAGTTGAGAGTAACCCCTAGGGAGTGTGCTTCGGCTACTGGGTGAATGATAGTACTTCCAACAATATTGTGGAAGGAGGTAATAGGGCCAGGTTTGGGAGGAAGCATACATACAGAGAAGCTCATTTTTTGCCATGTTAAGTTTGTCGGCGGAGGGCAATCCAGGATGATATTGCAGAGAGAAAATTCAATGTCATATACATGGTTAACAGTGAAAATAACTTCAATATAAATTAACCTTCATGGTGATCTTTTAATTGCTAGTAGAGGTTAGTACATATATGGTTATTCACTCATAAGTAAAACAAAACCCTAGTGATTACAGAATATATACATACAGAAAATGCTGGTTAGAATGCCTCACGA